>NW_026286834.1:0-120000 GCF_023373465.1 Oncorhynchus keta | reverse complement strand
GTCACCTGGAATGCATTTCAATTAACAGGTGTGCCTTCTTAAAAGTTCATTTGTGGAATTTCATTCATTCTTAATGTGTTTGAGCCAATCATTTGTGTTGTAACAAGGTACAGAAGATGGTCTTTTACCAGAATAGGTCTAAGTCCATATTATGGCAAGAACAGCTCAAATGAGCAAAGAGCAACGACAGTCCATCATTACTTTAAGACATAAAGGTACATTTCAACAACTTGGAAAGTTTCTTCAGGTGCAGTCGCAAAAACCATCAAGCGCTATGATGTAACTGTCTCTCATGAAGACCACCACAGGAAATGAAGACCCTGAGTTACCTCTGCTGCAGAGGATAAGTTCATTAGAGTTAACTGTCTCTCATGAGGACCGCCACAGGAAATGAAGACCCAGAGTTACCTCTGCTGCAGAGGATAAGTTCATTAGGTACCAGCCTCAGAAATTGCAGCCCAAAAAAGTTCAAGTAACAGACACATCTCAACATAAACTGTTCAGAGGAGACTGGGTGAATCAGGCCTTCATGGTTAAATTGCTGCAGAGAAACCCCTACTAAAGGACACCGATAAGAAGAAGAGACTTGCTTGGGCCAAGAAACATGAGCAATGGGCGTTAGACCGGTGGAGATCTGTCCTTTGGCAAAGGCTATTTGATGAATCTCAAATATAAAATATATTTTGTTTTGTTTAACACTTTTTTGCTTACTACATGATTCCATGTGTGTGTGTACCTGGTTGGTGTGTGTGTGTGTGTACCTGGTTGGTGTGTGTGTGTGTGTGTACCTGGTTGGTGTGTGTGTGTGTGTACCTGGTTGGTGTGTGTGTGTGTGTGTGTGTACCTGGTTGGTGTGTGTGTACCTGGTTGGTGTGTGGTTGGTGTGGTTGTGTGTGTACCTGGTTGTGTGTGTGTGTGTACCTGGTTGGTGTGTGTGGTTGGTGTGTGTGTGTGTACCTGGTTGGTGTGTGTGTGTGGTTGGTGTGTGTGTGTGTACCTGGTTGGTGTGTGTGTGTGTGTACCTGGTTGGTGTGTGTGTGTGTGTGTGTGTACCTGGTTGGTGTGTGTGTGTGGTTGGTGTGTGTGTGTGTGTGTGTACCTGGTTGGTTGTGTGTGTGTGTGTACCTGGTTGGTGTGTGTGTGGTTGGTGTGTGTGTGTGTACCTGGTGTGTGTGTGTGTGTGTACCTGGTTGGTGTGTGTGTGTGTGTGTGTACCTGGTTGGTGTGTGTGTGTGTGTACCTGGTTGGTGTGTGTGTGTGTGTGTGTGTGTACCTGGTGGGTGTGTGTGTGTGTGTATCTGGTGGGTGTGTGTGTGTGTGTGTTGTTGGTGTGTGTGTGTGTGTGTGTACCTGGTTGGTGTGTGTGTGTGTGTACCTGGTTGGTGTGTGTGTGTGTGTGTACCTGGTTGGTGTGTGTGTGTGTGTACCTGGTTGGTGTGTGTGTGTGTGTACCTGGTTGGTGTGTGTGTGTGTGTGTACCTGGTTGGTGTGTGTGTGTGTGTGTACCTGGTTGGTGTGTGTGTGTGTACCTGGTTGGTGTGTGTGTGTACCTGGTTGGTGTGTGTGTGTGTACCTGGTTGGTGTGTGTGTGTGTACCTGGTTGGTGTGTGTGTGTGTGTGTACCTTGTTGTGGGGGGATGTTGGGTCGTGGTATGAAGTCCTCCAGGTGTCTCTGCTGCATCTCCTCCATACGAGCCCTTAAAAACAAACACGCACTACATTATATCAATCCCTAAATCCCATTCTAGTGTGTGTGTGTGTGTGTGTGTGTGTGTGTCTGTTACCGTGAGGTCCCCTCCTGTTTCAGACGCTCCATCTCAGCCAATGCTTTGTTCAGCTGGTCCTGAAGCTCCTCCTTCCTCTGGTTCAACTTCTCTCTGGCCTCCTCAGCCTCCGCTAGGAAGTCTGCCTTGTAGATCTCAGCCTGAGACACACACACACACACACACACACACACACACACACACACACACACACACACACACACACACACTTTATTTAAATATACAAATATCATTCAAATGTCAAAAGGTCACAGATACACTACCGGTCAAAAGGTTTACACCACCTACTCATCAAGGGTTTTTCTTTATTTTTACTATTTTCTACATTGTAGAATAACAGTGAAGACATCAGAACTATGAAATAACACATATGGAATCATGTAGTAACCAAAAAAAGTGTTAAACAAATCAAAATAGATTTTATATGTGCGATTCTTCAAATAGCCACCCTTTGCCTTGATGACAGCTTTGCAAACTTGACATTTTCTCAACCAGCTTCACCTGGAATGCTTTTTCAACCGTCTTGAAGGAGTTCCCACATATGCTGAGCACTTGTTGGCTGCTTCTCCTTCACTCTGAGGTCCAACTCATCCCAAACCATCTCTATTGGGTTGAGGTCAGGTGGTTGTGGAGGCCAGGTCATCTGATGCAGCACTCCATCACTTGGTAAAATTGCTCTTAAACATCCTGGTAGTGTGTCGGGTCATTGTCCTGTTGAAAAACAAATGATAGTCCCACTAAGCGTAAACCAGATGGGATGGTGTATCACTGCATAATGCTGTGGTAGGCATGCTGATTAAGTGTGCCTTGAATTCTAAATAAATCAAAGACAGTGTCACCAGCAAAGCACCATCTCACCTCCTCCTCCATGCTTCACGGTGGGAAACACACATGTGGAGATCATCCGTTCACCTACTCTGTGTCTCATAAAGACATCACACCTCCTCCTCCATGCTTCACGGTGGGAACCACACATGTGGAGATCATCCGTTCACCTACTCTGCGTCTCATAAAGACATCACACCTCCTCCTCCATGCTTCACGGTGGGAACCACACATGCGGAGATCATCCGTTCACCTACTCTGCGTCTCACAAAGACATCACACCTCCTCCTCCATGCTTCACGGTGGGAACCACACATGTGGAGATCATCCGTTCACCTACTCTGCGTCTCATAAAGACATCACACCTCCTCCTCCATGCTTCACGGTGGGAACCACACATGTGGAGATCATCCGTTCACCTACTCTGTGTCTCATAAAGACACAGCGGTTGGAACCAAACGTCTCCAATTTGGACTCATCAGACCAAAGGACAAATTTCCACCAGTTGAATGTCCATTGCTCGTGTTTCTTGGTCCAAGCAAGTGTCTTCTTGTTAGTGGTGTCCTTTAGTAGTGGTTTCTCTGCAGCTAGTCGACTATGAAGGCCTGATTCACAACAGTCTCCTCTAAACAGTTGATGTTGAGATGTGGCTGTTACTTGAAGTCTGTGACGCATTTATTTGGGCTGCAAATTTCTGAGCCTGGTAACTCTAATGAACTTATCCTCTGCAGCAGAGGTAACTCTGGGTCTTCATTTCCTGTGGTGGTCCTCATGAGAGACAGTTACATCATAGTGCTATACGGTTCTTGCGACTGCACTTGAAGAAACTTTCAAAGTTGTTGAAATGTTCCGTATTGACGGACCTTTATGTCTTAAAGTAATGATGGACTGTCGTTTCTCTTTGCTTATTTGAGATGTTCTTGCCATAATATGGACTTGGGTCTTTTACCAAATAAGTCTATCTTCTGTACACCCCCCTACCTTGTTACAACACAAATTATTGGCTCAAACACATTAAGAATGAATGAAATTCCACAAATGAACTTTTAAGAAGGCACACCTGTTAATTGAAATGCCAGGTAACTACCTCATGAAGCTGGTTGAGAGATTGCCAAGAGTGTGCTAAGCTGTCATCAAGGCAAAGGTTGGCTATTTAAAAAATATAAAATGAGAACAGGGGTGAGTGTGTACCTGGGCAGTGAGAACAGGGGTGAGTGTGTGTACCTGGGCAGTCAGAACAGGGGTGAGTGTGTGTGCCTGGGCAGTCAGAACAGGGGTGAGTGTGTGTACCTGGGCAGTGAGAACAGGGGTGAGTGTGTGTACCTGGGCAGTGAGAACAGGGGTGAGTGTGTGTACCTGGGCAGTGAGAACAGGGGTGAGTGTGTGTACCTGGGCAGTGAGAACAGGGGTGAGTGTGTGTACCTGGGCAGTGAGAACAGGAACGGTCTCAAGAGATCCTCTCTGTTGCTCCACCTCTTCCTTCAGCTTGTCGATCAGATCCTGTTTCAGAGCCAGAGCTCTCTCTGCCTCCTCCAGACGAACAACCATGTCTCCTCCCTACACACACACACTCACATGGTGTTATTACACACACACACACCTCAGTCTTGAGTTCGGAGTCGTAGTTCTTAAACAGACAGCTACACGCACACACACCTGTCGTTGGTTTGGAGTCGTAGTCCTTAAACAGACAGGTATACACACACACACCCCTCAGTCTTGAGTCGTAGTCCTTAGACAGGTACACACACACACACACACACACACACCCTCAGTCTTGAGTTTGGAGTCGTAGTCCTCAAACAGACAGGTACACACAAACACACACCTCAGTCTAGAGTTTGGAGTCGTAGTCCTTAAACAGACAGGTATACACACACACACACACACACACACCTCAGTCTTGAGTTTGGAGTCGTAGCCCTCAAACAGACAGGTACACACAAACACCTCAGTCTAGAGTTTGGAGTCGTAGTCCTTAAACAGACAGGTGTACACACACACACACCTCAGTCTTGAGTTTGGAGTCGTAGTCCTTAGACAGGTACACACACACACACACACACACACACACACACACACACACACACACACACACACACACACACACACACACACACACACACACACACACACACAAACACACCTCAGTCTTGAGTTTGGAGTCGTAGTCCTTAAACAGACAGGTGTAGGCGTGCTGCAGCTGGGCAAGCTTCCTCCTGGAAGAGAGGAGGAGGGTTATTCCAGTATTGGTGTGTGTCTACGTCAAGTCTGTCTCCACGATGTGTGTGTGTGTGTGTGTGTGTGTGTGTGTGGCGTCAAGTCTGTCTCCACGATGAGTGTGTGTGTGTGTGTGTGTGTGTGTGTGTGTGTGTGTGTGTGTCGGCGTCAAGTCTGTCTCCACGATGTGTGTGTGTGTGTCGACTTCAAGTCTGTCTCCCGATGTGTGTGTGTGTGTGTGCGTGTGCGTGTGCGTGTGTGTCGACGTCAAGTCTGTCTCCACGATGTGTGTGTGTGTGTCGACTTCAAGTCTGTCTCCACGATGAGTGTGTGTGTGTGTGTGTGTGTGTGTGTGTGTGTGTGTGTGTGTGTGTGTGTGTGTGTGTGTGTGTCGACGTCAAGTCTGTCTCCACGATGTGTGTGTGTGTGTGTGTGTGTGTGTGTGTGTGTGTGTGTGTGTGTGTGTGTGTGTGTGTGTGTGTGTCGACGTCAAGTAATATGGTATGGTGATAATATAGTATGGTGATAATATGGTATGGTGATAATATGGTATGGTAATAATATGGTATGGTAATAATATGGTATAGTGATAATATGGTATGGTGAGGTCTCTCAGTATGGTGATAATATGGTATGGTAATAATATGGTATAGTGATAATATGGTATGGTGAGGTCTCTCAGTATGGTGATAATATGGTATGGTGATAATATGGTATGGTGAGGCCTCTCAGTATGGTGATAATATGGTATGGTAATAATATGGTATGGTGATAATATGGTATGGTGAGGCCTCTCAGTATGGTGGTAATATGGTATGGTAATAATATGGTATGGTGATAATATGGTATGGTGAGGTCTCTCAGTATGGTGATAATATGGTATGGTGATAATATGGTATGGTGAGGCCTCTCAGTATGGTGATAATATGGTATGGTGAGGCCTCTCAGTATGGTGATAATATGGTATGGTGATAATATGGTATGGTGAGGCCTCTCAGTATGGTGATAATATGGTATGGTAATAATATGGTATGGTGATAATATAGTATGGTGATAATATGGTATGGTGATAATATGGTATGGTGATAATATGGTATGGTGATAATATGGTATGGTGATAATATGGTATGGTGATAATATGGTATGGTGATAATATGGTATGGTGATAATATGGTATGGTAATAATATGGTATGGTGATAATATGGTATGGTGATAATATGGTATGGTGATAATATGGTATGGTGATAATATGGTATGGTGATAATATGGTATGGTGATAATATGGTATGGTGATAATATGGTATGGTGAGGTCTCTCAGTGTGGTGATGATATGGTATGGTGATAATATGGTATGGTGAGGTCCCTCAGTATGGTGATGATATGGTATGGTGATAATATGGTATGGTGATAATATGGTATGGTGATAATATGGTATGGTGATAATATGGTATGGTGAGGTCCCTCAGTATGGTGATAATATGGTATGGTGAGGTCCCTCAGTATGGTGATAATATGGTATGGTGATAATATGGTATGGTGATAATATGGTATGGTGATAATATGGTATGGTGAGGTCCCTCAGTATGGTGATAATATGGTATGGTGAGGTCCCTCAGTATGGTGATAATATGGTATGGTGATAATATGGTATGGTGATAATATGGTATGGTGATAATATGGTATGGTGAGGTCCCTCAGTATGGTGATAATATATGCCATTTAGCGGACGCTTTTATCCAAAGCGACTTACAGTCATGTGTGCATACATTCTACGTATGGGTGGTCCCGGAATCGAACCCACTACCCTGGCGTTACAAGCGCCATGCTCTACCAACTGAGCTACAGAATATGGTATGGTGATAATATGGTATGGTGATAGTATGGTATGGTGATAGTATAGTATGGTGATAATATGGTATGGTGATAATATGGTATGGTGATAATATGGTATGGTGAGGTCTCTCAGTATGGTGATAATATGGTATGGTGAGGTCTCTCAGTATGGTGATAATATGGTATGGTGAGGTCCCTCAGTATGGTGATAATATGGTATGGTGATAATATGGTATGGTGATAGTATGGTGATAATATGGTATGGTGAGGTCCCTCAGTATGGTGATGATATGGTATGGTGATAATATGGTATGGTGAGGTCCCTCAGTATGGTGATAATATGGTATGGTGATAATATGGTATGGTGATAATATGGTATGGTGATAATATGGTATGGTGAGGCCTCTCAGTATGGTGATAATATGGTATGGTGATAATATGGTATGGTGATAATATGGTATGGTATGGTCCCTCAGTATGGTAATAATATGGTATGGTGAGGCCTCTTAGTATGATGATAATATGGTATGGTGAGGTCCCTCAGTACGGTGATAATATGGTATGGTGAGGTCCCTCAGTATGGTTATAATATGGTATGGTGAGGTCCCTCAGTATGGTTATAATATGGTATGGTGATAATATGGTATGGTGAGGTCCCTCAGTATGGTGATAATATGGTATGGTGATAATATGGTATGGTTATAATATGGTATGGTGATAATATGGTATGGTGAGGCCTCTTAGTATGATGATAATATGGTATGGTGAGGTCCCTCAGTACGGTGATAATATGGTATGGTGATAATATGGTATGGTGAGGTCTCTCAGTATGGTGATAATATGGTATGGTGAGGTCTCCTAGTATGGTGATAATATGGTATGGTGAGGTCCCTCAGTATGGTGATAATATGGTATGGTGATAATATGGTATGGTGATAATATGGTATGGTGAGGTCCCTCAGTATGGTGATAATATGGTATGGTGAGGTCTCTCAGTATGGTGATAATATGGTATGGTGAGGTCCCTCAGTATGGTAATAATATGGTATGGTGAGGTCCCTCAGTATGGTGATAATATGGTATGGTATGGTCCCTCAGTATGGTGATAATATGGTATGGTAATAATATGGTATGGTGAGGCCTCTCAGTATGGTGATAATATGGTATGGTAATAATATGGTATGGTGGTAATATGGTATGGTGATAATATGGTATGGTGAGGCCTCTCAGTATGGTGATAATATGGTATGGTGATAATATGGTATGGTGATGATATGGTATGGTGATAACATGGTATGGTGATAATATGGTATGGTGATAATATGGTATGGTGAGGTCTCTCAGTATGGTGATAATATGGTATGGTAATAATATGGTATGGTGAGGTCCCTCAGTATGGTGATAATATGGTATGGTGATAATATGGTATGCTGAGGTCCCTCAGTATGGTGATAATATGGTATGGTATGGTCCCTCAGTATGGTGATAATATGGTATGGTAATAATATGGTATGGTGAGGCCTCTCAGTATGGTGATAATATGGTATGGTAATAATATGGTATGGTGGTAATATGGTATGGTGATAATATGGTATGGTGAGGCATCTCAGTATGGTGATAATATGGTATGGTGATAATATGGCATGGTGGTAATATGGTATGGTGATGATATGGTATGGTGATAACATGGTATGGTGATAATATGGTATGGTGATAATATGGTATGGTGATAATATGGTATGGTGAGGTCTCTCAGTATGGTGATAATATGGTATGGTGATAATATGGTATGGTGAGGCCTCTCAGTATGGTGATAATATGGTATGGTGAGGCCTCTCAGTATGGTGATAATATGGTATGGTGATAATATGGTATGGTGAGGCCTCTCAGTATGGTGATAATATGGTATGGTGATAATATGGTATGGTGGTAATATGGTATGGTGATAATATGGTATGGTGATAATATGGTATGGTGATAATATGGTATGGTGATAATATGGTATGGTGAGGTCCCTCAGTATGGTGATAATATGGTATGGTGATAATATGGTATGGTGATAATATGGTATGGTGATAATATGGTATGGTGGTAATATGGTATGGTGATAATATGGTATGGTGATAATATGGTATGGTGATAATATGGTATGGTGAGGTCTCTCAGTATGGTGATAATATGGTATGGTGATAATATGGTATGGTGATAATGTGGTATGGTGATAATATGGTATGGTGAGGTCTCTCAGTATGGTGATAATATGGTATGGTGATAATATGGTATGGTGATAATATGGTATGGTGGTAATATGGTATGGTTATAATATGGTATGGTGATGATATGGTATGGTGGTAATATGGTATGGTGATAATATGGTATGGTGAGGTCCCTCAGTATGGTGATAATATGGTATGGTGATAATATGGTATGGTGAGGTCCCTCAGTATGGTGATAATATGGTATGGTGATAATATGGTATGGTAATAATATGGTATGGTGATAATATGGTATGGTGGTAATATGGTATGGTGATAATATGGTATGGTGGTAATATGGTATGGTGATAATATGGTATGGTGAGGTCCCTCAGTATGGTGATAATATGGTATGGTGATGATATGGTATGGTCTCTCAGTAATAACCAGGTGGTCAGTCTCTAGGTTGTGTGTGTACCTCTCCTCAGTAATAACCAGGCGGTCAGTCTCCAGGTTGTGTGTGTGTGTACCTCTCCTCAGTAATAACCAGGCGGTCAGTCTATAGGTTGTGTGTGTACCTCTCCTCAGTAATAACCAGGCGGTCAGTCTCCAGGTTGTGTGTGTACCTCTCCTCAGTAATAACCAGGCGGTCAGTCTCCAGGTTGTGTGTGTGTGTCGACGTCAAGTCTGTCTCCACGATGTGTGTGTGTGTGTCGACTTCAAGTCTGTCTCCACGATGTGTGTGTGTGTGTCAACGTCAAGTCTGTCTCCACGATGAGTGTGTGTGTGTCAACGTCAAGTCTGTCTCCACGATGTGTGTGTGTGTGTGTGTGTGTGTGTGTGTGTGTGTGTGTGTGTGTGTGTGTGTGTGTGTGTGTGTGTGTGTGTGTGTGTGTGTGTGTCGATGTCAAGTCTGTCTCCACGATGTGTGTGTGTGTGTGTGTGTGTCGACGTCAAGTAATATAGTATGGTGATAATATGGTATGGTGATAATATGGTATGGTGATAATATAGTATGGTGATAATATAGTATGGTGATAATATGGTATGGTGATAATATGGTATGGTGATAATATGGTATGGTGATAATATGGTATGGTGAGGTCCCTCAGTATGGTGATAATATGGTATGGTGATAATATGGTATGGTGAGGTCTCTCAGTATGGTGATAATATGGTATGGTGATAATATGGTATGGTGAGGTCTCTCAGTATGGTGATAATATGGTATGGTGATAATATGGTATGGTGAGGTCCCTCAGTATGGTGATAATATGGTATGGTGATAATATGGTATGGTGATAATATGGTATGGTGATAATATGGTATGGTAATAATATGGTATGGTAATAATATGGTATGGTGAGGTCCCTCAGTATGGTGATAATATGGTATGGTGAGGTCTCTCAGTATGGTGATAATATGGTATGGTGATAATATGGTATGGTGATAATATGGTATGGTGATAATATGGTATGGTGATAATATGGTATGGTGATAATATGGTATGGTGAGGTCCCTCAGTATGGTGATAATATGGTATGGTGAGGTCCCTCAGTATGGTGATGATATGGTATGGTGATAATATGGTATGGTGATAATATGGTATGGTGATAATATGGTATGGTGATAATATGGTATGGTGATAATATGGTATGGTGATAATATGGTATGGTGATAATATGGTATGGTGATATTATGGTATGGTGATAATATGGTATGGTGATAATATGGTATGGTGAGGTCTCTCAGTATGGTGATAATATGGTATGGTGATAATATGGTATGGTGATAATATGGTATGGTGATAATATGGTATGGTGAGGTCTCTCAGTATGGTGATAATATGGTATGGTGATAATATGGTATGGTGATAATATGGTATGGTGAGGTCCCTCAGTACGGTGATAATATGGTATGGTGAGGTCCCTCAGTATGGTTATAATATGGTATGGTGAGGTCCCTCAGTATGGTTATAATATGGTATGGTGAGGTCCCTCAGTATGGTTATAATATGGTATGGTGAGGTCCCTCAGTATGGTTATAATATGGTATGGTGATAATATGGTATGGTTATAATATGGTATGGTGAGGTCTCTCAGTATGGTGATAATATGGTATGGTGAGGTCCCTCAGTATGGTGATAATATGGTATGGTGATAATATGGTATGGTGAGGTCCCTCAGTATGGTGATAATATGGTATGGTGAGGTCTCTCAGTATGGTGATAATATGGTATGGTGAGGTCCCTCAGTATGGTGATAATATGGTATGGTGATAATATGGTATGGTGAGGTCCCTCAGTATGGTGATAATATGGTATGGTGAGGTCTCTCAGTATGGTGATAATATGGTATGGTGAGGTCCCTCAGTATGGTGATAATATGGTATGGTGAGGTCCCTCAGTATGGTGATAATATGGTATGGTGATAATATGGTATGGTGAGGTCCCTCAGTATGGTGATAATATGGTATGGTGATAATATGGTATGGTGAGGTCCCTCAGTATGGTGATAATATGGTATGGTGATAATATGGTATGGTGAGGTCCCTCAGTATGGTGATAATATGGTATGGTGATAATATGGTATGCTGAGGTCCCTCAGTATGGTGATAATATGGTATGGTATGGTCCCTCAGTATGGTGATAATATGGTATGGTAATAATATGGTATGGTGAGGCCTCTCAGTATGGTGATAATATGGTATGGTAATAATATGGTATGGTGGTAATATGGTATGGTGATAATATGGTATGGTGAGGCCTCTCAGTATGGTGATAATATGGTATGGTGATAATATGGTATGGTGAGGTAATATGGTATGGTGATGATATGGTATGGTGATAACATGGTATGGTGATAATATGGTATGGTGATAATATGGTATGGTGAGGTCTCTCAGTATGGTGATAATATGGTATGGTGATAATATGGTATGGTGAGGCCTCTCAGTATGGTGATAATATGGTATGGTGAGGTCTCTCAGTATGGTGATAATATGGTATGGTGAGGTCTCTCAGTATGGTGATAATATGGTATGGTGAGGTCCCTCAGTATGGTGATAATATGGTATGGTGATAATATGGTATGGTGATAGTATGGTGTTAAAATGGTATGGTGAGGTCCCTCAGTATGGTGATGATATGGTATGGTGATAATATGGTATGGTGATAATATGGTATGGTGAGGTCCATCAGTATGGTGATAATATGGTATGGTGATAATATGGTATGGTGATAATATGGTATGGTGATAATATGGTATGGTATGGTCCCTCAGTATGGTAATAATATGGTATGGTGATAATATGGTATGGTGATAATATGGTATGGTGAGGCCTCTTAGTATGATGATAATATGGTATGGTGAGGTCCCTCAGTACGGTGATAATATGGTATGGTGAGGTCCCTCAGTACGGTGATAATATGGTATGGTGAGGTCCTCAGTATGGTTATAATATGGTATGGTGAGGTCCCTCAGTATGGTTATAATATGGTATGGTGAGGTCCCTCAGTATGGTTATAATATGGTATGGTGAGGTCCCTCAGTATGGTTATAATATGGTATGGTGATAATATGGTATGGTTATAATATGGTATGGTGATAATATGGTATGGTGATAATATGGTATGGTGAGGCCTCTAATAGTATGGTGATAATATGGTATGGTGATCCCTCAGTATGGTGATAATATGGTATGGTGATAATATGGTATGGTGAGGTCTCTCAGTATGGTGATAATATGGTATGGTGATAATATGGTATGGTGATAATATGGTATCGTGATAATATGGTATGGTGAGGTCCCTCAGTATGGTGATAATATGGTATGGTGAGGGTATGGTGATAATATGGTATGGTGAGGTCCCTCAGTATGGTGATAATATGGTATGGTGATAATATGGTATCGTGATAATATGTTATGGTGAGGTCCCTCAGTATGGTGATAATATGGTATGGTGAGGTCTCTCAGTATGGTGATAATATGTTATGGTGAGGTCTCTCAGTATGGTGATAATATGGTATGGTGATAATATGGTATGGTGAGGTCCCTCAGTTTGGTGATAATATGGTATGGTGAGGTCTCTCAGTATGGTGATAATATGGTATGGTGATAATATGGTATGGTGATAATATGGTATGGTGATAATATAATATGGTATGGTTTATAATATGGTATGGTGATAATATGGTATGGTGAGGTCTCTTAGTATGGTGATAATATGGTATGGTGAGGTCCCTCAGTATGGTGATAATATGGTATGGTGATAATATGGTATGGTGAGGTCCCTCAGTATGGTGATAATATGGTATGGTGAGGTCCTCAGTATGGTGGTGATAATATGGTATGGTGGTATGGTCCCTCAGTATGGTGATAATATGGTATGGTGATGGTATGGTGATAATATGGTATGGTAATAAGGTCTCCTAGTATGGTCCCTCAGTATGGTGATAATATGGTATGGTGATAATATGGTATGGTGAGGTCCCTCAGTATGGTGATAATATGGTATGGTAATAATATGGTATGGTGAGGTCCCTCAGTATGGTGATAATATGGTATGGTGATAATATGGTATATAATATGGTATGGTATGGTGAATATGGTATGGTGAGGTCCTCTCATAATATGGTATATGGTGATAATATGGTATGGTGATAATATGGTATGGTGAGGTCCCTCAGTATGGTGATAATATGGTATGGTATATGGTCCCTCAGTATATAATATGGTATGGTGAGGTCCTCAGTATGGTGATAATATGGTATGGTAATAATATGGTATGGTGATAATATGGTATGGTCCTCAGTATGGTGATCATATGTATGGTGATAATATGGTATGGTGATAATATGGTATGGTGAGGTCCCTCAGTATGGTGATAATATGGTATGGTGATAATCAGTATGGTGATAATATGGTATGGTGATAATATGGTATGGTGAGGCCTCTTAGTATGATGATAATATGGTATGGTGAGGTCCCTCAGTACGGTGATAATATGGTATGGTGAGGTCCTCAGTATGGTGATAATATGGTATGGTGAGGTCTATCAGTATGGTTATAATATGGTATGGTGAGGTCCCTCAGTATGGTTATAATATGGTATGGTGAGGTCCCTCAGTATGGTTATAATATGGTATGGTGAGGTCCCTCAGTATGGTTATAATATGGTATGGTGATAATATGGTATGGTTATAATATGGTATGGTGATAATATGGTATGGTGATAATATGGTATGGTGAGGTCTCTCAGTATGGTGATAATATGGTATGGTGAGGTCCCTCAGTATGGTGATAATATGGTATGGTGATAATATGGTATGGTGAGGTCTCTCAGTATGGTGATAATATGGTATGGTGAGGTCTCTCAGTATGGTGATAATATGGTGAGGTCCCTCAGTATGGTGATAATATGGTATGGTGAGGTCCCTCAGTATGGTGATAATATGGTATGGTGATATTATGGTATGGTGATAATATGGTATGGTGAGGTCCCTCAGTATGGTGATAATATGGTATGGTGAGGTCTCTCAGTATGGTGATAATATGGTATGGTGATAATATGGTATCGTGATAATATGGTATGGTGAGGTCTCTCAGTATGGTGATAATATATGGTATGGTAATAATATGGTATGGTGAGGTCCTCAGTATGGTGATAATATGGTATGGTATTAATATGGTATGGTGAGGTCCCTCAGTATGGTGATAATATGGTATGGTAATAATATGGTATGGTGAGGTCCTCAGTATGGTGATAATATGGTATGGTGATAATATGGTATGCTGAGGTCCCTCAGTATGGTGATAATATGGTATGGTATGGTCCTCAGTATGGTGATAATATGGTATGGTAATAATATGGTATGGTGAGGCCTCTCAGTATGGTGATAATATGGTATGGTGATAATATGGTATGGTGATAATATGGTATGGTGAGGTCTCTCAGTATGGTGATAATATGGTATGGTGATAATATGGTATGGTGAGGCCTCTCAGTATGGTGATAATATGGTATGGTGATAATATGGTATGGTGAGGTCTCTCAGTATGGTGATAATATAGTATGGTGATAATATGGTATGGTGATAATATGGTATGGTGATATAGTATAGGTATGGTGATAATATGGTATGGTGATAATATGGTATGGTGATAATATGGTATGGTGATAATATGGTATGGTATATAATATGGTATGGTGATAATATGGTATGGTGAGGTCCCTCAGTATGGTAATAATATGGTATGGTGATAATATGGTATGGTGAGGTCCCTCAGTATGGTGATGATATGGTATGGTGATACTATGGTATGGTGATAATATGGTATGGTGATAATATGGTATGGTGATATTAGGGTATGGTGATAATATGGTATGGTGAGGTCCCTCAGTATGGTGATAATATGGTATGGTGAGGTCTCTCAGTATGGTGATAATATGGTATGGTGATAATATGGTATGGTGATAATATGGTATGGTGAGGTCTCTCAGTATGGTGATAATATGGTATGGTGATAATATGGTATGGTGATAATATGGTATGGTGATAATATGGTATGGTGATAATATGGTATGGTGAGGTGATAATATGGTATGGTGATAATATGGTATGGTGAGGTCCCTCAATATGGTGATAATATGGTATGGTGATATTAGGGTATGGTGATAATATGGTATGGTGATAATATGGTATGGTGAGGTGATAATATGGTATGGTGATAATATGGTATGGTGAGGTGATAATATGGTATGGTGATAATAAGGTATGGTGATAATATGGTATGGTGAGGTCTCTCAGTATGGTGATAATATGATATGGTCTCTCAGTATGGTGATAATATGGTATGGTCTCTCAGTATGGTGATAATATGGTATGGTGATAATATGGTATGGTGAGGCCTCTCAGTATGGTGATAATATGGTATGGTGATAATATGGTATGGTATGGTCCCTCAGTATGGTAATAATATGGTATGGTGAGGCCTCTTAGTATGATGATAATATGGTATGGTGAGGTCCCTCAGTATGGTGATAATATGGTATGGTGAGGTCCCTCAGTATGGTTATAATATGGTATGGTGAGGTCCCTCAGTATGGTTATAATATGGTATGGTGAGGTCCCTCAGTATGGTTATAATATGGTATGGTGATAATATGGTATGGTTATAATATGGTATGGTGATAATATGGTATGGTATAATATGGTATGGTGATAATATGGTATGGTGAGGTCCCTCAGTAATAATATGGTATGGTGAGGTCCCTCAGTACGGTGATAATATGGTATGGTGAGGTCCTCAGTATGGTTATATGGTATGGTGAGGTCCCTCAGTATGGTTATAATATGGTATGGTGAGGTCCCTCAGTATGGTTATAATATGGTATGGTGATAATATGGTATGGTTATAATATGGTATGGTGATAATATGGTATGGTTATAATATGGTATGGTGATAATATGGTATGGTGAGGCCTCTTAGTATGATGATAATATGGTATGGTGAGGTCCCTCAGTATGGTGATAATATGGTATGGTGATAATATGGTATGGTGAGGTCTCTCAGTATGGTGATAATATGGTATGGTGAGGTCTCTCAGTATGGTGATAATATGGTATGGTGAGGTCCCTCAGTATGGTGATAATATGGTATGGTGAGGTCCCTCAGTATGGTGATAATATGGTATGGTAATAATATGGTATGGTGAGGTCCCTCAGTATGGTGATAATATGGTATGGTAATAATATGGTATGGTGAGGTCCCTCAGTATGGTGATAATATGGTAATATGGTGATAATATGGTATGGTCCCTCAGTATGGTGATAATATGGTATGGTGATAATATGGTATGGTGGTCCCTCAGTATGGTGATAATATGGTATGGTATGGTCCCTCAGTATGGTGATAATATGGTATGGTAATAATATGGTATGGTGAGGCCTCTCAGTATGGTGATAATATGGTATGGTAATAATATGGTATGGTGGTAATATGGTATGGTGATAATATGGTATGGTGAGGCCTCTCAGTATGGTGATAATATGGTATGGTGATAATATGGTATGGTGGTAATATGGTATGGTGATGATATGGTATGGTGATAACATGGTATGGTGATAATATGGTATGGTGATAATATGGTATGGTGAGGTCTCTCAGTATGGTGATAATATGGTATGGTGATAATATGGTATGGTGAGGCCTCTCAATGGTGATAATATGGTATGGTGAGGCCTCTCAGTATGGTGATAATATGGTATGGTGATAATATGGTATGGTGAGGCCTCTCAGTATGGTGATAATATGGTATGGTGATAATATGGTATGGTGGTAATATGGTATGGTGATAATATGGTATGGTGATGATATGGTATGGTGGTAATATGGTATGATAATATGGTATGGTGATAATATGGTATGGTGAGGTCCCTCAGTATGGTGATAATATGGTATGGTGAGGTCTCTCAGTATGGTGATAATATGGTATGGTGAGGTCCCTCAGTATGGTGATAATATGGTATGGTGAGGTCCCTCAGTATGGTGATAATATGGTATGGTAATAATATGGTATGGTGAGGTCCCTCAGTATGGTGATAATATGGTATGGTATTAATATGGTATGGTGAGGTCCCTCAGTATGGTGATAATATGGTATGGTAATAATATGGTATGGTGAGGTCCCTCAGTATGGTGATAATATGGTATGGTGATAATATGGTATGCTGATCCTCAGTATGGTGATAATATGGTATGGTATGGTCCCTCAGTATGGTGATAATATGGTATGGTAATAATATGGTATGGTGAGGCCTCTCAGTATGGTGATAATATGGTATGGTGATAATATGGTATGGTGATAATATGGTATGGTGAGGTCTCTCAGTATGGTGATAATATGGTATGGTGATAATATGGTATGGTAGGCCTCTCAGTATGGTGATAATATGGTATGGTGATAATATGGTATGGTGAGGTCTCTCAGTATGGTGATAATATAGTATGGTGATAATATGGTATGGTGATAATATGGTATGGTGATAATATGGTATGGTGATAATATGGTATGGTGATAATATGGTATGGTGATAATATGGTATGGTAATAATATGGTATGGTGATAATATGGTATGGTGAGGTCCCTCAGTATGGTGATAATATGGTATGGTGATAATATGGTATGGTGAGGTCCCTCAGTATGGTGATAATATGGTATGGTGATAATATGGTATGGTGATAATATGGTATGGTGATAATATGGTATGGTGAGGTGATAATATGGTATGGTGATAATATGGTATGGTGAGGTCCCTCAATATGGTGATAATATGGTATGGTGATATTAGGGTATGGTGATAATATGGTATGGTGATAATATGGTATGGTGAGGTGATAATATGGTATGGTGATAATAAGGTATGGTGATAATATGGTATGGTGAGGTCCCTCAGTATGGTGATAATATGGTATGGTGAGGTCCCTCAGTATGGTGATGATATGGTATGGTGGTTATATGGTATGGTGATAATATGGTATGGTGTGGTCTCTCGGTATGGTGGTTATATGGTATGGTGATAATATGGTATGGTGATAATATGGTATGGTGATAATAAGGTATGGTGATAATATGGTATTGTGAGGTCTCTCAGTATGGTGATAATATGGTATGGTGAGGTCTCTCAGTATGGTGATAATATGGTATGGTGAGGTCCCTCAGTATGGTGATAATATGGTATGGTGATAATATGGTATGGTAATAATATGGTATGGTGATAATATGGTATGGTGAGGCCTCTCAGTATGGTGATAATATGGTATGGTGATAATATGGTATGGTATGGTCCCTCAGTATGGTAATAATATGGTATGGTGAGGCCTCTTAGTATGATGATAATATGGTATGGTGAGGTCCTCAGTACGGTGATAATATGGTATGGTGAGGTCCCTCAGTATGGTTATAATATGGTATGGTGAGGTCCCTCAGTATGGTTATAATATGGTATGGTGAGGTCCCTCAGTATGGTTATAATATGGTATGGTGATAATATGGTATGGTTATAATATGGTATGGTGATAATATGGTATGGTTATAATATGGTATGGTGATAATATGGTATGGTGAGGTCCCTCAGTACGGTGATAATATGGTAGGTCCCTCAGTACGGTGATAATATGGTATGGTGAGGTCCCTCAGTATGGTTATATGGTATGGTGAGGTCCCTCAGTATGGTTATAATATGGTATGGTGAGGTCCCTCAGTATGGTTATAATATGGTATGGTGATAATATGGTATGGTTATAATATGGTATGGTGATAATATGGTATGGTTATAATATGGTATGGTGATAATATGGTATGTGAGGCCTCTTAGTATGATGATAATATGGTATGGTGAGGTCCCTCAGTATGGTGATAATATGGTATGGTGATAATATGGTATGTTGAGGTCTCTCAGTATGGTGATAATATGGTGAGGTCCCTCAGTATGGTGATAATATGGTATGGTGAGGTCCCTCAGTATGGTGATAATATGGTATGGTGATAATATGGTATGGTGATAATATGGTATGGTGAGGTCCCTCAGTATGGTGATAATATGGTATGGTGATAATATGGTATGGTGAGGTCCCTCAGTATGGTGATAATATGGTATGGTGAGGTCCCTCAGTATGGTGATAATATGGTATGGTGATAATATGGTATGGTGAGGTCCCTCAGTATGGTGATAATATGGTATGGTAATAATATGGTATGGTGAGGTCCCTCAGTATGGTGATAATATGGTATGGTAATAATATGGTATGGTGATAATATGGTATGGTCCCTCAGTATGGTGATAATATGGTATGGTGATAATATGGTATGCTGAGGTCCCTCAGTATGGTGATAATATGGTATGGTATGGTCCCTCAGTATGGTGATAATATGGTATGGTAATAATATGGTATGGTGAGGCCTCTCAGTATGGTGATAATATGGTATGGTAATAATATGGTATGGTGGTAATATGGTATGGTGATAATATGGTATGGTGAGGCCTCTCAGTATGGTGATAATATGGTATGGTGATAATATGGTATGGTGGTAATATGGTATGGTGATGATATGGTATGGTGATAACATGGTATGGTGATAATATGGTATGGTGATAATATGGTATGGTGAGGTCTCTCAGTATGGTGATAATATGGTATGGTGATAATATGGTATGGTGAGGTCCCTCAGTATGGTGATAATATGGTATGGTGAGGTCTCTCAGTATGGTGATAATATGGTATGGTGATAATATGGTATGGTGAGGTCTCTCAGTATGGTGATAATATGGTATGGTGATAATATGGTATGGTGGTAATATGGTATGGTGATAATATGGTATGGTGATGATATGGTATGGTGATAATATGGTATGGTGATAATATGGTATGGTGAGGTCCCTCAGTATGGTGATAATATGGTATGGTGATAATATGGTATGGTGAGGTCCCTCAGTATGGTGATAATATGGTATGGTGATAATATGGTATGGTGATAATATGGTATGGTGATAATATGGTATGGTGATAATATGGTATGGTGATAATATGGTATGGTGATAATATGGTATGGTGAGGTCTCTCAGTATGGTGATAATATGGTATGGTGATAATATGGTATGGTGAGGTCCCTCAGTATGGTGATAATATGGTATGGTGAGGTCTCTCAGTATGGTGATAATATGGTATGGTGATAATATGGTATGGTGAGGTCCCTCAGTATGGTGATAATATGGTATGGTGATAATATGGTATGGTGATAATATGGTATGGTGATAATATGGTATGGTGATAATATGGTATGGTGATAATATGGTATGGTGAGTTCCCTCAGTATGGTGATAATATGGTATGGTGATAATATGGTATGGTGAGGTCCCTCAGTATGGTGATAATATGGTATGGTGATAATATGGTATGGTGGTAATATGGTATGGTGATAATATGGTATGGTGATAATATGGTATGGTGATAATATGGTATGGTGAGGTCCCTCAGTATGGTGATAATATGGTATGGTGATGATATGGTATGGTGGTAATATGGTATGGTGAGGTCCCTCAGTATGGTGATAATATGGTATGGTGATGATATGGTATGGTGGTAATATGGTATGGTGATAATATGGTATGGTCTCTCAGTAATAACCAGGTGGTCAGTCTCCAGGTTGTGTGTGTGTGTACCTCTCCTCAGTAATAACCAGGCGGTCAGTCTCTAGGTTGTGTGTGTACCTCTCCTCAGTAATAACCAGGCAGTCAGTCTCTAGGTTGTGTGTGTACCTCTCCTCAGTAATAACCAGGCGGTCAGTCTCTAGGTTGTGTGTGTACCTCTCCTCAGTAATAACCAGGCGGTCAGTCTCTAGGTTGTGTGTGTACCTCTCCTCAGTAATAACCAGGCGGTCAGTCTCTAGGTTGTGTGTGTACCTCTCCTCAGTAATAACCAGGCAGTCAGTCTCTAGGTTGTGTGTGTGTGTACCTCTCCTCAGTAATAACCAGGCGGTCAGTCTCTAGGTTGTGTGTGTACCTCTCCTCAGTAATAACCAGGCGGTCAGTCTCTAGGTTGTGTGTGTGTACCTCTCCTCAGTAATAACCAGGCGGTCAGTCTCTAGGTTGTGTGTGTGTGTACCTCTCCTCAGTAATAACCAGGCGGTCAGTCTCTAGGTTGTGTGTGTACCTCTCCTCAGTAATAACCAGGCGGTCAGTCTCTAGGTTGTGTGTGTACCTCTCCTCAGTAATAACCAGGCAGTCAGTCTCTAGGTTGTGTGTGTACCTCTCCTCAGTAATAACCAGGCGGTCAGTCTCTAGGTTGTGTGTGTACCTCTCCTCAGTAATAACCAGGCGGTCAGTCTCTAGGTTGTGTGTGTACCTCTCCTCAGTAATAACCAGGCAGTCAGTCTCTAGGTTGTGTGTGTACCTCTCCTCAGTAATAACCAGGCAGTCAGTCTCTAGGTTGTGTGTGTACCTCTCCTCAGTAATAACCAGGCAGTCAGTCTCTAGGTTGTGTGTGTACCTCTCCTCAGTAATAACCAGGCAGTCAGTCTCTAGGTTGTGTGTGTACCTCTCCTCAGTAATAACCAGGCAGTCAGTCTCTAGGTTGTGTGTGTACCTCTCCTCAGTAATAACCAGGCAGTCAGTCTCTAGGTTGTGTGTGTACCTCTCCTCAGTAATAACCAGGCAGTCAGTCTCTAGGTTGTGTGTGTACCTCTCCTCAGTAGTAACCAGGCGGTCAGTCTCTAGGTTGTGTGTGTACCTCTCCTCGGTAATAACCAGGCGGTCAGTCTCCAGGTTGTGTGTGTACCTCTCCTCAGTAATAACCAGGCGGTCAGTCTCTAGGTTGTGTGTGTACCTCTCCTCAGTCATAACCAGGCAGTCAGTCTCTAGGTTGTGTGTGTACCTCTCCTCAGTAATAACCAGGCGGTCAGTCTCCAGGTTGTGTGTGTACCTCTCCTCAGTAGTAACCAGGCGGTCAGTCTCTAGGTTGTGTGTGTACCTCTCCTCAGTAATAACCAGGCGGTCAGTCTCTAGGTTGTGTGTGTACCTCTCCTCAGTAATAACCAGGCAGTCAGTCTCTAGGTTGTGTGTGTACCTCTCCTCAGTAATAACCAGGCGGTCAGTCTCTAGGTTGTGTGTGTACCTCTCCTCAGTAATAACCAGGCAGTCAGTCTCTAGGTTGTGTGTGTGTGTACCTCTCCTCAGTAATAACCAGGCGGTCAGTCTCTAGGTTGTGTGTGTGTGTACCTCTCCTCAGTAATAACCAGGCGGTCAGTCTCTAGGTTGTGTGTGTGTACCTCTCCTCAGTAATAACCAGGCGGTCAGTCTCTAGGTTGTGTGTGTACCTCTCCTCAGTAATAACCAGGCGGTCAGTCTCTAGGTTGTGTGTGTACCTCTCCTCAGTAATAACCAGGCGGTCAGTCTCTAGGTTGTGTGTGTACCTCTCCTCAGTAATAACCAGGCGGTCAGTCTCTAGGTGTGTGTGTGTACCTCTCCTCAGTAATAACCAGGCGGTCAGTCTATAGGTTGTGTGTGTACCTCTCCTCAGTAATAACCAGGCGGTCAGTCTCTAGGTTGTGTGTGTACCTCTCCTCAGTAATAACCAGGCAGTCAGTCTCTAGGTTGTGTGTGTACCTCTCCTCAGTAATAACCAGGCAGTCAGTCTCTAGGTTGTATGTGTACCTCTCCTCAGTAATAACCAGGCGGTCAGTCTCCAGGTTGTGTGTGTGTGTGTGTACCTCTCCTCAGTAATAACCAGGCGGTCAGTCTCTAGGTTGTGTGTACCTCTCCTCAGTCATAACCAGGCAGTCAGTCTCTAGGTTGTGTGTGTACCTCTCCTCAGTAGTAACCAGGCGGTCAGTCTCTAGGTTGTGTGTACCTCTCCTCAGTAATAACCAGGCGGTCAGTCTCAGGTTGTGTGTGTGTACCTCTCCTCAGTAATAACCAGGCGGTCAGTCTCTAGGTTGTGTGTGTACCTCTCCTCAGTAATAACCAGGCGGTCAGTCTCGGTCAGGTTGTGTGTGTGTGTACCTCTCCTCAGTAATAACCAGGCGGTCAGTCTCCAGGTTGTGTGTGTACCTCTCCTCAGTAATAACCAGGCGGTCAGTCTTCAGGGCGGTCTCCAGGTTGTGTGTGTGTGTACCTCTCCTCAGTAATAACCAGGCTGTCAGTCTCCAGGTTGTGTGTGTGTGTGTGTACCTCTCCTCAGTAATAACCAGGCGGTCAGTCTCCAGGTTGTGGTGTGTGTGTGTACCTCTCCTCAGTAATAACCAGGCGGTCAGTCTCCAGGTTGTGTGTGTACCTCTCCTCAGTAATAACCAGGCGGTCAGTCTTCAGGGCGGTCTCCAGTGTGTGTACCTCTCCTCAGTAATAACCAGGCTGTCAGTCTCCAGGTTGTGTGTGTGTGTGTACCTCTCCTCAGTAATAACCAGGCGGTCAGTCTCCAGGTTGTGTGTGTGTACCTCTCCTCAGTAATAACCAGGCGGTCAGTCTTCAGGGCGGTCTCCAGGTTCTGTGTCTGCAGCAGTAGTTTGTCTACCAGTCACAGAGTGCTGCTTCCTCTGTTGTTCCAGCTCTCTCTCTGATACTGCCAACGCCTCCCGAGTACTGCTCAGCCTGCACACACACACACACACACACACACACACACACACACACACACACACACACACACACACACACACACACACACACACACTTGTGAAGGGTCACAGCCCTCTGACAGGACTCCCCCTAGGCCACACCCCTTCCCTCTGACAAGCCTCCCCATAGGCCACACCCCTTCCCTCTGACAAGCCTCCCCATAGGCCACACCCCTTCCCTCTGACAAGCCTCCCCATAGGCCACACCCCTTCCCTCTGACAAGCCTCCCCATAGGCCACACCCCTTCCCTCTGACAAGCCTCCCCATAGGCCACACCCCTTCCCTCTGACAAGCCTCCCCATAGGCCACACCCCTTCCCTCTGACAAGCCTCCCCCTAGGCCACACCCCTTCCCTCTGACAAGCCTCCCCATAGGCCACACCCCTTCCCTCTGACAAGCCTCCCCATAGGCCACACCCCTTCCCTCTGACAAGCCTCCCCATAGGCCACACCCCTTCCCTCTGACAAGACTCCCCAAGGCCACACCCTTCCCTCTGACAAGACTCTCCCTAGCCACACCCCTTCCCTCTGACAAGACTCCCCATAGGCCACTCCCCTGACAAGCCTCCCCATAGGCCACACCCCTTCCCTCTGACAAGCCTCCCCCATAGGCCACACCCCTTCCCTCTGACAAGACTCCCCCCAAGGCCACACCCTTCCTCTGACAAGACTCTCCCTAGGCCACACCCCTTCCCTCTGACAAGACTCTCCCTAGGCCACACCCCTTCCCTCTGACAAGACTCCCCATAGGCCACACCCCTTCCCTCTGACAAGCCTCCCCATAGGCCACACCCCTTCCCTCTGACAAGCCTCCCCATAGGCCACACCCCTTCCCTCTGACAAGACTCCCCCTAGGCCACACCCCTTCCCTCTGACAAGCCTCCCCATAGGCCACACCCCTTCCCTCTGACAAGCCTCCCCATAGGCCACACCCCTTTCCTCTGACAAGCCTCCCCATAGGCCACACCCCTTCCCTCTGACAAGCCTCCCCATAGGCCACACCCCTTCCCTCTGACAAGACTTCCCGAGGCCACACCCCTTCCCTCTGACAGGACTCCTCCCCATAGGCCACACCCCTTCCCTCTGACAAGCCTCCCCCTAGGCCACACCCATTCCCTCTGACAAGCCCCCCCCCTAGGCCACACCCATTCCCTCTGACAAGACTCCCCGAGGCCACACCCCTTCCCTCAGACAGGACTCCCCCTAGGCCACACCCCTTCCCTCAGACAGGACTCCCCCTAATATATTTGTTGCCCTTGGTTCTCAGTGGTGGCAAACCCCCACCTCAGCCGCCTAGTGGCAAACCCCCACCTCAGCCGCCTAGTGGCAAACCCCCACCTCAGCCGCCTAGTGGCAAACCCCCACCTCAGCCGCCTAGTGGCAAACCCCCACCTCAGCCGCCTAGTGGCAAACCCCCACCTCAGCCGCCTAGTGGCAAACCCCCACCTCAGCCGCCTAGTGGCAAACCCCCACCTCAGCCGCCTAGTGGCAAACCCCCACCTCAGCCGCCTAGTGGCAAACCCCCACCTCAGCCGCCTAGTGGCAAACCCCACCTCAGCCGCCTAGTGGCAAACCCCCACCTCAGCCGCCTAGTGGCAAACCCCCACCCCAGCCGCCTAGTGGCAAACCCCCACCCCAGCCGCCTAGTGGCAAACCCCACCCCAGCCGCCTAGTGGCAAACCCCACCCCAGCCGCCTAGTGGCAAACCCCACCCGCCTCGTGGCAAACCCCCACCCCAGCCGCCTCGTGGCAAACCCCCACCCCAGCCGCCTCGTGGCAAACCCCCACCTCAGCCGCCTCGTGGCAAACCCCCACCTCAGCCGCCTAGTGGCAAACCCCCACCTCAGCCGCCTAGTGGCAAACCCCCACCTCAGCCGCCTAGTGGCAAACCCCCACCTCAGCCGCCTCGTGGCAAAGCCCCACCTCAGCCGCCTCGTGGCAAAGCCCCACCTCAGCCGCCTCGTGGCAAAGCCCCACCTCAGCCGCCTCGTGGCAAAGCCCCACCTCAGCCGCCTCGTGGCAAAGCCCCACCTCAGCCGCCTCGTGGCAAACCCCCACCCCAGCCGCCTCGTGGCAAACCCCCACCTCAGCCGCCTCGTGGCAAACCCCCACCTCAGCCGCCTCGTGGCAAAGCCCCACCTCAGCCGCCTCGTGGCAAAGCCCCACCTCAGCCGCCTCGTGGCAAAGCCCACCTCAGCCGCCTCGTGGCAAAGCCCCACCTCAGCCGCCTCGTGGCAAACCCCACCTCAGCCGCCTCGTGGCAAAGCCCCACCTCAGCCGCCTCGTGGCAAAGCCCCACCTCAGCCGCCTCGTGGCAAAGCCCCACCTCAGCCGCCTCGTGGCAAAGCCCCACCTCAGCCCTCGTGGCAAAGCCCCACCTCAGCCGCCTCGTGGCAAAGCCCCACCTCAGCCGCCTCGTGGCAAAGCCCCACCTCAGCCGCCTCGTGGCAAACCCCACCTCAGCCGCCTAGTGGCAAACCCCCACCTCAGCCGCCTAGTGGCAAACCCCACCTCAGCCGCCTGGTGGCAAACCCCACCTCAGCCGCCTAGTGGCAAAGCCCCACCTCAGCCGCCTAGTGGCAAAGCCCCACCTCAGCCGCCTAGTGGCAAAGCCCCACCCCAGCCGCCTCGTGGCAAACCCCCACCCCAGCCGCCTCGTGGCAAACCCCCACCCCAGCCGCCTCGTGGCAAACCCCCACCCCAGCCGCCTCGTGGCAAACCCCCACCCCAGCCGCCTCGTGGCAAACCCCACCTCAGCCGCCTCGTGGCAAACCCCCACCTCAGCCGCCTAGTGGCAAACCCCCACCTCAGCCGCCTAGTGGCAAAGCCCCACCTCAGCCGCCTAGTGGCAAAGCCCCACCTCAGCCGCCTAGTGGCAAAGCCCCACCTCAGCCGCCTAGTGGCAAAGCCCCCACCTCAGCCGCCTGGCAAAGCCCCACCTCAGCCGCCTCGTGGCAAAGCCCCACCTCAGCCGCCTCGTGGCAAAGCCCCACCTCAGCCGCCTCGTGGCAAAGCCCCACCTCAGCCGCCTCGTGGCAAAGCCCCACCTCAGCCGCCTCGTGGCAAAGCCCCACCTCAGCCGCCTCGTGGCAAAGCCCCACCTCAGCCGCCTCGTGGCAAAGCCCCACCTCAGCCGCCTCGTGGCAAAGCCCCACCTCAGCCGCCTCGTGGCAAAGCCCCACCTCAGCCGCCTCGTGGCAAACCCCCACCTCAGCCGCCTCGTGGCAAACCCCACCTCAGCCGCCTCGTGGCAAAGCCCCACCTCAGCCGCCTCGTGGCAAAGCCCCACCTCAGCCGCCTAGTGGCAAACCCCCACCTCAGCCGCCTCGTGGCAAAGCCCCACCTCAGCCGCCTCGTGGCAAAGCCCCACCTCAGCCGCCTCGTGGCAAAGCCCCACCTCAGCCGCCTCGTGGCAAAGCCCCACCTCAGCCGCCTCGTGGCAAAGCCCCACCTCAGCCGCCTCGTGGCAAACCCCCACCTCAGCCGCCTCGTGGCAAACCCCCACCTCAGCCGCCTCGTGGCAAACCCCCACCCCAGCCGCCTCGTGGCAAAGCCCCACCCCAGCCGCCTCGTGGCAAACCCCCACCTCAGCCGCCTCGTGGCAAACCCCCACCCCAGCCGCCTCGTGGCAAAGCCCCACCCCAGCCGCCTAGTGGCAAACCCCCACCCCAGCCGCCTAGTGGCAAAGCCCCACCCCAGCCGCCTAGTGGCAAACCCCCACCCCAGCCACCGTTAAACCCATATTCCTGTTAATTAGCTGCAACTACTTTGTCATGTCTGCAGCTTTGTTGTGTTCTTTAATGTGTTTCCCTTGTCTCCTGCCAGACCACCACGCCCTTCCTAATCTAACGGCCTTACAAAACCTCCATTACAGTCCACGGTGGCAGTAACAGTCCTGAACCTCCATTACAGTCCACGGTGGCAGTAACAGTCCTGAACCTAGCTTACAGTCCACGGTGGCAGTAACAGTCCTGAACCTAGCTTACAGTCCACGGTGGCAGTAACAGTCCTGAACCTAGCTTACAGTCCACGGTGGCAGTAACAGTCCTGAACCTAGCTTACAGTCCACGGTGGCAGTAACAGTCCTGAACCTCCATTACAGTCCACGGTGGCAGTAACAGTCCTGAACCTAGCTTACAGTCCACGGTGGCAGTAACAGTCCTGAACCTCCATTACAGTCCACGGTGGCAGTAACAGTCCTGAACCTAGCATACAGTCCACGGTGGCAGTAACCGTCCTGAACCTCGTTTACAGTCCACGGTGGCAGTAACAGTCCTGAACCTAGCTTACAGTCCACGGTGGCAGTAACAGTCCTGAACCTAGCTTACAGTCCACGGTGGCAGTAACAGTCCTGAACCTAGCTTACAGTCCACGGTGGCAGTAACAGTCCTGAACCTCGTTTACAGTCCATGGTGGCATCAACAGTCCTGAACCTAGCTTACAGTCCACGGTGGCAGTAACAGTCCTGAACCTCGTTTACAGTCCACGGTGGCAGTAACAGTCCTGAACCTAGTTTACAGTCCACGGTGGCAGTAACAGTCCTGAACCTAGCTTACAGTCCACGGTGGCAGTAACAGTCCTGAACCTAGCTTACAGTCCACGGTGGCAGTAACAGTCCTGAACCTAGCTTACAGTCCACGGTGGCAGTAACAGTCCTGAACCTCGTTTACAGTCCACGGTGGCAGTAACAGTCCTGAACCTAGCTTACAGTCCACGGTGGCAGTAACAGTCCTGAACCTAGCTTACAGTCCACGGTGGCAGTAACAGTCCTGAACCTAGCTTACAGTCCACGGTGGCAGTAACAGTCCTGAACCTCGTTTACAGTCCACGGTGGCATCAACAGTCCTGAACCTAGCTTACAGTCCACGGTGGCAGTAACAGTCCTGAACCTCGCTTACAGTCCACGGTGGCAGTAACAGTCCTGAACCTAGTTTACAGTCCACGGTGGCAGTAACAGTCCTGAACCTAGCTTACAGTCCACGGTGGCAGTAACAGTCCTGAACCTAGCTTACAGTCCACGGTGGCAGTAACAGTCCTGAACCTAGCTTACAGTCCACGGTGGCAGTAACAGTCCTGAACCTAGCTTACAGTCCACGGTGGCAGTAACAGTCCTGAACCTAGCTTACAGTCCACGGTGGCAGTAACAGTCCTGAACCTAGCTTACAGTCCACGGTGGCAGTAACAGTCCTGAACCTAGTTCTACAGTCCACGGTGGCAGTAACAGTCCTGAACCTAGTTCTACAGTCCACGGTGGCAGTAACAGTCCTGAACCTAGCTTACAGTCCACGGTGGCAGTAACAGTCCTGAACCTCCATTACAGTCCAGGGTGGCAGTAACAGTCCTGAACCTAGCTTACAGTCCAGGGTGGCAGTAACCGTCCTGAACCTCGTTTACAGTCCACGGTGGCAGTAACAGTCCTGAACCTAGCTTACAGTCCACGGTGGCAGTAACAGTCCTGAACCTAGCTTACAGTCCACGGTGGCAGCAACAGTCCTGAACCTAGCTTACAGTCCACGGTGGCAGTAACAGTCCTGAACCTAGCTTACAGTCCACGGTGGCAGTAACAGTCCTGAACCTAGCTTACAGTCCACAGTGGCAGTAACAGTCCTGAACCTAGCTTACAGTCCACGGTGGCAGTAACAGTCCTGAACCTAGCTTACAGTCCACGGTGGCAGCAACAGTCCTGAACCTAGCTTACAGTCCACGGTGGCAGTAACAGTCCTGAACCTAGCTTACAGTCCACGGTGGCAGTAACAGTCCTGAACCTAGCTTACAGTCCACGGTGGCAGTAACAGTCCTGATCCTAGTTCTACAGTCCACGGTGGCAGTAACAGTCCTGAACCTAGTTCTACAGTCCACGGTGGCAGTAACAGTCCTGAACCTAGCTTACAGTCCACGGTGGCAGTAACAGTCCTGAACCTAGCTTACAGTCCACGGTGGCAGTAACAGTCTAAACAGGGGTTTGAGACCTGGATTGTCTGCATACTACAAGGTGTGAGTTCCCTGAGATGGCTGAAGTCCATGGTAACAGGGGAGTTACCCTAAACCTAGGCAATGTTTTGAGAGTTAACACACAAACAGGTTATCATACTTGTCGTCCAGTATGTTGCGGTCCTGCTGACTCTGGTCCAGACAGCTCTGTCTCTCTCTCAGCTCACCCAGAAGAGACGTCACCTGGGCCTTCAGCGCCTCGCCATCCTTAGCCAGCTAAACAAACAACGCACACAGAGAGAGAGCTGTTAGAGAGAGAGAGAGAGAGAGAGAGAGAGCTGTTAGACAGAGAGCGAGAGAGAGCTGTTACACAGATCCACAAAGAATTCGAAAACAAATCCAATTTGGAAAAACTCCCATATCTACTGGGTGAAATACCACAGTGTGCCATCACAGCAGCAGGATTTGTGACCTGTTGCCACGAGAAAAGGGCAACCAGTGAAGAACGAACACCATTGTAAATACAACCCATATTTACAGTGCCTTGCGAAAGTATTCGGCCCCCTTGAACTTTGCGACCTTTTGCCACATTTCAGGCTTCAAACATAAAGATATAAAACTGTATTTCTTTGTGAAGAATCAACAACAAGTGGGACACAATCATGAAGTGGAACGACATTTATTGGATATTTCAAACTTTTTTAACAAATCAAAACTGAAAAATTGGGCGTGCAAAATTATTCAGCCCCTTTACTTTCAGTGCAGCAAACTCTCTCCAGAAGTTCAGTGAGGATCTCTGAATGATCCAATGTTGACCTAAATGACTAATGATGATAAATACAATCCACCTGTGTGTAATCAAGTCTCCGTATAAATGCACCTGCACTGTGATAGTCTCAGAGGTCCGTTAAAAGCGCAGAGAGCATCATGAAGAACAATGAACACACCAGGCAGGTCCGAGATACTGTTGTGAAGAAGTTTAAAGCCGGTTTGGATACAAAAAGATTTCCCAAGCTTTAAACATCCCAAGGAGCACTGTGCAAGCGATAATATTGAAATGGAAGGAATATCAGACCACTGCAAATCTACCAAGACCTGGCCGTCCCTCTAAACTTTCAGCTCATACAAGGAGAAGACTGATCAGAGATGCAGCCAAGAGGCCCATGATCACTCTGGATGAACTGCAGAGATCTACAGCTGAGGTGGGAGACTCTGTCCATAGGACAACAATCAGTCATATATTGCACAAATCTGGCCTTTATGGAAGAGTGGCAAGAAGAAAGCCATTTCATAAAGATATCCATAAAAAGTGTTGTTTAAAGTTTGCCACAAGCCACCTGGGAGACACACCAAACATGTGGAAGAAGGTGCTCTGGTCAGATGAAACCAAGATTGAACTTTTTGGCAACAATGCAAAACGTTATGTTTGGCGTAAAAGCAACACAGCTCATCACCCTGAACACACCATCCCCACTGTCAAACATGGTGGTGGCAGCGTCATGGTTTTGGCCTGCTTTTCTTCAGCAGGGACAGGGAAGATGGATGGAGCCAAATACAGGACCATTCTGGAAGAAAACCTGATGGAGTCTGCAAAAGACCTGAGACTGAGATTTGTCTTCCAACAAGACAATGATTCAAAACATAAAGCAAAATCTACAATGGAATGGTTCAAAAATAAACATATCCAGGTGTTAGAATGGCCAAGTCAAAGTCCAGACCTGAATCCAATCGAGAATCTGTGGAAAGAACTGAAAACTGCTGTTCACAAATGCTCTCCATCCAACCTCACTGAGCTCGAGCTGTTTTGCAAGGAGGAATGGGAAAAAATTTCAGTCTCTCGATGTGCAAAACTGATAGACATACCCCAAGCGACTTACAGCTGTAATCGCAGCAAAAGGTGGCGCTACAAAGTATTAACTTAAGGGGGCTGAATCCTAGAGAGAGAGAGAGAGCAAGAGAGAGAGAGAGCAAGAGAGAGAGAGAGCAAGAGAGAGAGAGAGCAAGAGAGAGCAAGAGAGAGAGAGAGAGAGAGAGAGAGAGAGACAGAGAGCTGTTAGAGAGAGAGCTGTTGGAGAGAGAAGTACGATTCAATCTTAGTCCTGTATTGATGCTTTTCCTGTTTGGTGGTTCGTCGGAGGGCGTAGTGAGATTTCTTGTACACTTCTGAGTCCTGCTCCTTGAAAGCGGCAGCTCCACCCTTTAAGCTCAGTGCGGCTGTTGTCTGTAATCCATGGCTTCTGGTTGGGGTATGTACGTCATCATTGATGCACTTATTGATGATTGATCTGGTGTACTCCTCAATGCCATCGGATGAATCCCGCAACATATTCCAGCCTTTGCTAGTAAAACAGTCCTGTAGCTTAGCATCTGCGTCATCTGACCACTTCTCTATTGAGTGAGTCCTTGGTACTTCCTGCTTTAGTTTTGCTTGTAAACAGGAATCAGGAGGATAGAATTTTGGTCAGATTTTCCAAATGGAGGGACGAGGGAGAGCTTTGTACATGTCTCTGTTGCACATTTAACATTCTGGTAGAAATGAGGTTAAACTGGTTTACGTTTCCCTGCATTAAAGTCCCCGGCCACTAGGAGTGCCACCTCTGGATGAGCGTTATCCTGTTTGGCCGTATACAGGTCATTGAGTGCGGTCTTAGTGCCAGCATCGGTTTGTGGTGGTAAATAAGACAGCTACGAAGGCTTTTGACGAAGGCAGCATCGGTTTGTGGTGGTAAATAGGACAGCTACGAAGGCTTTTGACGAAGGCCATGAGGCCGATACATAAGCTTATGAACTTTTCTAGGGTAAACTGCCTGCTACTCAGCCATAGAAGCTAGAATATGCATATTAGTAGATGTGGATGGGAAACACTCTGAAGTTTCTAAACCTGTTTGAATGATGTCTGTGAATATAACAGAACTCATATGGCAGGCAAAAACCTGAGAAAAAAAATCCAACCAGGAAGTCAGAAATCTGAGGTTTGTAGTTTTTCAACTCATTGCTTATCGAATACACAGTGTCTATGGGGTCATATTGCACCTCCGAAGGCTTCCAATAGATGTCAACAGTCTTTAGATCCTTTTTGATGCTTCTATTGTGAAGGAGGGTGGGAATGAGGGCTCTTTGAGTCAGTGGTCTGGCAGAGTGCTATGAGCTCAGTCTCGCACGCTCCCGTGAGAGTTAGCCCGTTCCATTGCAATTCTACAGACAAAGAAATTCTCTAGTTGGAACATTAATGAAGATTTATGTTAAAAACATCCTAAAGATTGATTCTATACATCGTTTGACATGTTTCTACGGACTGTAACGGAACTTTGACTTTGTCTGCATCTAGTGATCGCGCCTCATGAATTTAGATTACTGGGCTAAACATGCAAACAAAAAGAAAAAAAAGCCTTTTTGAAATCAGACACTGCAGCTGGATTTACAACAAGTGTATCTTTAAAATGGTGTAAAATACAAGTATGTTTGAGGAATTTTAATTCTGGGATTTCTGTTGTTTTGAATTTGGCACCATGCAGTTTCACTGGCCGTTGACGAGGTGGGATGCTAGCGTACCCTAGAGGTTAAAGATCAGTGAGACTATCGAGAGAAGTGTGCGGTTTCCTTTATCTCGTTCAACTGTTACCATGCACCTGCAAAAAAGATTGCTCAGATGTGCGAGTGCCTTTTGAATTTTGAAATAAGACAGCTATGAAAAATATAGATGAAACCTCTCTTGGTAAATAGTGTGGTCTACAGCTTATCATGATATACTCTACCTCAGGTGAGTAAATCCGTGAGACATCCTTATTAGATTTTGTGTACCAGCTGTTATTGACAAACAGACCGCCACCTCTCGTCGTACCAGCTGTTATTGACAAACAGACCGCCACCTTTCGTCGTACCAGCTGTTATTGACAAACAGACCGCCACCTCTCGTCGTACCAGCTGTTATTGACAAACAGACCGCCACCTCTCGTCGTACCAGCTGTTATTGACAAACAGATCGCCACCTCTCGTCGTACCAGCTGTTATTGACAAACAGACCGCCACCTCTCGTCGTACCAGCTGTTATTGACAAACAGACCGCCACCTCTCGTCGTACCAGCTGTTATTGACAAACAGACCGCCACCTCTCGTCGTACCAGCTGTTATTGACAAACAGACCGCCACCTCTCGTCGTACCAGCTGTTATTGACAAACAGACCGCCACCTCTCGTCGTACCAGCTGTTATTGACAAACAGACCGCCACCTCTCGTCGTACCAGCTGTTATTGACAAACAGACCGCCACCTCTCGTCGTACCAGCTGTTATTGACAAACAGACCGCCACCTCTCGTCGTACCAGCTGTTATTGACAAACAGACCGCCACCTCTCGTCGTACCAGCTGTTATTGACAAACAGACCGCCACCTCTCGTCGTACCAGCTGTTATTGACAAACAGACCGCCACCTCTCGTCGTACCAGCTGTTATTGACAAACAGACCGCCACCTCTCGTCGTACCAGCTGTTATTGACAAACAGACCGCCACCTCTCGTCGAGTGTGTGTGTGTGTAGTGTATAGTGTGTGTGTAGTATAGTGTATAGTGTAGTGTGTGTGTAGTATAGTGTATAGTGTGTAGTATAGTGTATAGTGTAGTGTGTAGTATAGTGTATAGTGTGTAGTGTAGTATAGTGTGTAGTGTAGTGTGTAGTATAGTGTATAGTGTAGTGTGTGTGTAGTATAGTGTATAGTGTGTAGTATAGTGTATAGTGTGTGTGTAGTATAGTGTAGTGTAGTGTAGTGTATAGTGTGTAGTATAGTGTAGTGTATAGTAGTGTGTAGTGTAGTGTATAGTGTGTAGTGTATAGTAGTGTAGTGTAGTGTATAGTGTAGTGTGTAGTATAGTGTATAGTGTGTAGTGTAGTATAGTGTGTAGTGTAGTGTGTAGTATAGTGTATAGTGTAGTGTGTGTAGTATAGTGTATAGTGTGTAGTATAGTGTATAGTGTAGTGTGTAGTATAGTGTATAGTGTAGTGTAGTGTGTAGTGTAGTGTAGTGTATAGTGTGTAGTATAGTGTATAGTGTAGTGTGTAGTATAGTGTATAGTGTAGTGTGTGTGTAGTATAGTGTATAGTGTGTAGTATAGTGTATAGTGTAGTGTGTAGTATAGTGTATAGTGTGTAGTGTAGTATAGTGTGTAGTGTAGTGTGTAGTATAGTGTATAGTGTGTAGTATAGTGTATAGTGTAGTGTGTAGTATAGTGTATAGTGTGTAGTGTAGTATGTGTAGTGTATAGTGTATAGTGTAGTGTAGTAGTATAGTGTATAGTGTAGTATAGTGTATAGTGTAGTGTGTAGTATAGTGTATAGTGTGTAGTGTAGTATAGTGTATAGTGTAGTGTGTGTGTAGTATAGTGTATAGTGTGTAGTATAGTGTATAGTGTAGTGTGTAGTATAGTGTATAGTGTGTAGTGTAGTATAGTGTGTAGTGTAGTGTGTAGTATAGTGTATAGTGTAGTGTGTGTGTAGTATAGTGTATAGTGTGTAGTATAGTGTATAGTGTGTGTGTAGTATAGTGTAGTGTATAGTGTGTAGTATAGTGTGTAGTGTATAGTAGTGTGTAGTGTAGTGTATAGTGTGTAGTGTATAGTGTATAGTAGTGTGTAGTGTAGTGTATAGTGTGTAGTGTATAGTGTGTAGTATAGTGTGTAGTGTAGTGTATAGTGTGTAGTATAGTGTGTGTGTAGTATAGTGTATAGCGTGTGTGTAGTATAGTGTATAGTGTGTGTGTAGTACAGTGTATAGTGTGTGTTTAGTACAGTGTGTGTGTAGTATAGTGTAGTGTGTAGTATAGTATAGTGTGTAGTATAGTATAGTGTGTAGTGTAGTGTAGTATAGTATAGTGTGTAGTATAGTATAGTGTAGTGTGGAGTATAGTATAGTATAGTGTAGTGTGTAGTATAGTATAGTGTGTGTGTAGTGTAGTATAGTATAGTGTGTAGTGTAGTGTAGTGTGGAGTATAGTATAGTGTGTAGTGTGTGTGTAGTGTAGTGTAGTATAGTATAGTATAGTGTGTAGTGTAGTATAGTGTGTAGTGTAGTGTGTAGTATAGTATAGTGTGTAGTGTAGTGTAGTATAGTGTATAGTGTGTAGTGTGTGTGTAGTGTAGTGTAGTATAGTATAGTGTGTAGTGTAGTATAGTGTAGTATAGTATAGTATAGTGTGTAGTGTAGTGTAGTATAGTAGTGTAGTGTAGTAGTGTAGTGTGTAGTATAGTATAGTGTGTAGTGTAGTATAGTATAGTGTAGTGTAGTATAGTGTAGTGTGTAGTATAGTATAGTGTGTAGTATAGTATAGTGTGTAGTGTAGTGTGTATGTACCTGGGTACAGTCCTTGTCTTTCTGTTTAAGCAGCACTTCAGTTCTGTCTCTCTGAGCTGAACTCTTCTGGAGGGAATCTAACTGCTCCTGCAGCTCCCTGTACCTACACACACACACACACACACACACACACACACACACACACACACACACACACACACACACACACACACACACACACACACACACACACACACACACATTTAATATTACAAGGCAAAATAGAGAGACACTAGACAGTTCTTACCTGCACTGTGTGGCTTGTAGCTGCTCTGTGAGTTTAGCCAGGTGGGAGCTGAGGAGACAGGAGGCAGAAACATCAGCTCACACACAAGGACACACGCGTTGCAGGAAGCGATGAGGGAATGATGTCATACCTGTCAGATGGGGGAGGGGCTTCGGAATGCTGAACCGTTTCCTCGGTAACACCACAGCTCTAAGGGACACAAGCATGCCTTTACCTTCCATTTGAATATTCTTATACACATTTTAGTCCATTTTATTTAGTGGTATCGTTGTTACGACAGTGACTCCCCAGAGGGCCCAGGAGAGGCACAGGTTGTGACATACGTCCTCTGAAACATCCACCTAATCACACTGCTCTCTAACCCAGGAGTCAGACAAACCAGAGGGAACACCTCCCTGACGACCCCGCCCTCCCCCTGACGACCCCGCCTCCCCCTGACGACCCCGCCCTCCCCCTGACGACCCCGCCCTCCCCTGACGACCCCGCCCTCCCCCTGACTCAGATGATGCTGGGCCAATTGTGAACGTCCCTTGGGATCTCCCGGTCACAACCTGGAATCGAACCAGGTTGTAGTGGCGTCCCTCTGCACTCGGGAGGACCTACATTCAATTTTGGATTTTTACACAGAATGACCCTAACACACACACACACACACACACACACACACACACACACACACACACACACAACCTGCGCCTGAACCAGCTTGGTTTCGAGTTCCTCAACTGAGCGACGAAGGCAGTCTCTCTCCCGCTTTCCCTCATCCCTCTCTTTCTCCAGCTCTTCATTCCTCAACCTCAGATCTCTCATCCCTTCTTCCAACTTCTCTTTGTGGCTCTTCAGCAGCTGGAGAAACCCATTCCCTCGTTCTGAGGGCTGTAGTAAAGAGAGAGAGGGAAGGGGACAGAGAATATTCGATAGAAGCTTTGCGGACAAAAGCATCACACCCACTAACAGCAGGACACCCACTAACAGCAGGGCACCCACTAACTACAGAGCACCCACTAACAGCAGAGCACCCACTAACTACAGAGCACCCACTAACTACAGAGCACCCACTAACTACAGAGCACCCACTAACTACAGAGCACCCACTAACTACAGAGCACCAAATACAGAGCACCCACTAACTACAGAACGCCCACTAACAGAACACCCACTAACAGAACATCCACTAGCTACAGAACACCCACTAACTAACAGCTACAGAACGCCCACTAACAGAACACCCACTAACAGAACACCCACTAACAGAACATTAACTAACAGAACACGAACAAACTACAAAACGCCCACTAACTACAGAACGCCCACTAACTACAGAACGCCCACTAACTAGAACACTAGCTACACAGAACACCCACTAGCTACAGAACACCCACAGCTAAGAACACACTAACTACAGAACGCCCACTATCCCCACTAAAAGAACACCCACTAACTACAGAACACCACTAGCTACAGAACACCCACTAGCTAACAGAACACCCACTAACAGAACACCCACTAAAAGAACACCCACTAACAGAACACCCACTACAGAACACCCACTAACTACAGAGCACCCACTAACAGAACACCCACTAACAGAACACCCACTAACAGAACACTAACTACAGAACACCCACTAAATACAGAGCACCCACTAACAGAACACCCACTAACAGAACACTAACTACAGAACACCCACTAACTACAGAACACCCACTAACTACAGAGAACACCCACTAACAGAACACCCACTAACAGAACACTAACTACAGAACACCCACTACTACAGAACACCCACTAACAGAACACCCACTAACAGAACACTAACTACAGAACACCCACTAACAGAGCACCCACAACTAAGAGCACCCACTAACTACAGAACACCCACTAACTACAGAGCACCCACTAACAGAACACTAACTACAGAACACCCACTAACTACAGAACACCCAAACAGAACACCCACTAACTACAGAACACCCACTAACAGAACACCCACTAACAGAACACCCACTAACTACAGAACACCCACTAACAGAACACCCACTAACAGAACACTAGCTACAGAACACCCACTAGCTACAGAACACCCACTAACTACAGAACACACTAACTACAGAACACCCACTAACAGAACACTAACTAACTACAGAACACCCACTAACTACAGAGCACCCACTAACTACAGAGCACCCACTAACTACAGAGCGCCCACTAACAGAACACCCACTAGACAGAGCACCCACTAACAGAACCCACTAACTACAGAACACACCACTAACTAGAGAACACCCACTAACAGAACACTAACAAACAGAACACCCACAAACAGAACACCACTAACAAGAGCACAGAACACACTAACTCAAACAGAACACCCACAAACAGAACACCCTCAAACAGAACACCCACTAACAGAACATTAACTAACAGAACACGAACAAACTACAAAACAAAACTACTACAGAACGCCCACTAACTAACAGAACGCCCACTACAGAACAAAACATTAACTACAGGCTAACAGAACACCCACTACAAACGCCCACTAGCTACAGAACACCCACTAACAAAAACACCCACTAACAAAAACACCACCCACTAACAAAACCCACTAACAGAACACTAACTACAGAACACCCACTAACAAAACACCCACTAACAAACACTAACAGAACACTAACTAAAAGCACCCACTAACTACAGAACACCCACTAACTACAGAACACCCACTAACTACAGAACACCCACTAACAGAACACTAACTACAGAACACCCACTAACTACAGAACACCCACTAACAGAACACTAACTACAGAACACCCACTAACTACAGAACACCCACTAACAGAACACCCACTAACAGAACACCCACTAACTACAGAACACCCACTAACAGAACACCCACTAACTACAGAAACCCACTAACAGAACACCCACTAACAGAACACTAGCACAGAACACCCACTACTACAGAACACCCACTAACAGAACAGAACACTAACTACAGAAACCCACTAACAGAACCCACTAACAAAACACCCACTAACAAAAGAACACCCACTAACAGAACCCACTAACTACAGAAAACCCACTAACTACAAAACCCCACTAACAAAACACCCACTAACAGAACACCCACTAACAGAACACTAACTATAGCACCCACTAAGAACCACTAACAAGAACACCCACTAACTAGAACACCCACTAACAGAGACACCCACTAACTACAGAACACCCACTAACAGAACACCCAATAACAGAACACCCACTAACAGAACACCCACTAACAGAACATTAACTAACAGAACACCCACTAACAGAACACCCACTAACTACAGAACACCCACTAACAGAACACCCACTAACAGAACATTAACTACAGAACACCCACTAACAGAACACCCACTAACAGAACACCCACTAACAGAACACCCAGAACATTAACTAACAGAACACCCACTAACAGAACACCCACTAACAGAACACCCACTAACAGAACACCCACTAACAGAACACCCACTAACTACAGAACACCCTAACTAACAGAACACCGACTAACTACAGAACACCCACTAACAGAACACCGACTAACTACAGAACACCCACTAACAGAACACCCACTAACTACAGAACACCCACTAACTACAGAACACCCACTAACACAGAACACCCACTAACTACAGAACACCCACTAACTACAGAACACCCACTAACTACAGAACACCCACTAACTACAGAACACTAACTACCAGAACACCGACTAACTACAGAACACCGACTAACTACAGAACACCGACTAACTACAGAACACCCACTAACTACAGAACACCCACTAACTACAGAACACCCACTAACTACAGAACACCCACTAACACAGAACACTAACTAACTACAGAACACCCACTAACTACAGAACACCCACTAACTACAGAACACCCACTAACTACAGAACACTAACTACCGAACACCGACTAACTACAGAACACCGACTAACTACAGAACACCCACTAACAGAACACCCAACTAACTCTCCTTCCAGACTCATATCAAACATCTCCAATCGAAAATCAAATCAAGAGTCGGCTTTCTATTCCGCAACAAATCCTCCTTCACTCACGCCGCCAAACTTACCCTAGTAAAACTGACTATCCTACCGATCCTCGACTTCGGCGATGTCATCTACAAAATGGCTTCCAACACTCTACTCAGCAAACTGGATACAGTCTATCACAGTGCCATCCGTTTTGTCACTAAAGCACCTTATACCACCCACCACTGCGACTTGTATGCTCTAGTCGGCTGGCCCTCACTACATATTCGTCGCCAGACCCACTGGCTCCAGGTCATCTACAAGGCCATGCTAGGTAAAGCTCCGCCTTATCTCAGCTCACTGGTCACGATGGCAACACCCATCCGTAGCACGTGGTCCAGCAGGTGTATCTCATTGATCATCCCTAAAGCCAACACCTCATTTGGCGCCTTTCGTTCCAGTACTCTGCTGCCTGTGACTGGAACGAACTGCAAAAATCGCTGAAGTTGGAGACTTTTATCTCCTCACCAACTTCAAACATCAGCTATCTGAGCAGCTAACCGATCGCTGCAGCTGTACATAATCTATTGGTAAATAGCCCACCCATTTTCACCTACCTCATCCCCAGTTTTTATTTATTTACTTTTCTGCTCTTTTGCACACCAATATCTCTACCTGTACATGATCATCTGATCATTTATCACTCCAGTGTTAATCTGCAATATTGTAATTATTCGCCTACCTCCTCATGCCTTTTGCACACATTGTATATAGACTCCCCTTTTTCTCTGTGTTACTGACTTGTTAATTGTTTACTCCATGTGTAACTCTGTGTTGTCTGTTCACACTGCTATGCTTTATCTTGGCCAGGTCACAGTTGCAAATGAGAACTTGTTCTCAACTAGCCTACCTGGTTAAATAAAGGTGAAAATAAAAAAATAAAAAACTAGTGTAGATTGCGTACTGTAGTTAATACTGTAGTGTAGTTAGTGTACAGTAGTGTTGTTTGTAGTGTAACTGCAGTACAGTACGGGATGCTGGCCTTCTAGGCAGAGTTGTAAAGAAAAAGCCATATCTCAGACTGGCCAATAAAAACAAAAGATTAAGATGGACAAAGAACACAGACACTGGACAGAGGAACTCTGCCTAGAAGGCCAGCATCCCAGAGTGGCCTCTTCACTGTTGAGACTGGACAGAGGAACTCTGCCTAGAAGGCCAGCATCCCAGAGTCTCCTCTTCACTGTTGAGACTGGACAGAGGAACTCTGCCTAGAAGGCCAGCATCCCAGAGTCTCCTCTTCACTGTTGAGACTGGACAGAGGAACTCTGCCTAGAAGGCCAGCATCCCAGAGTCTCCTCTTCACTGTTGACGTGGAGACTGGACAGAGGAACTCTGCCTAGAAGGCCAGCATCCCAGAGTGGCCTCTTCACTGTTGACGTGGAGACTGGACAGAGGAACTCTGCCTAGAAGGCCAGCATCCCAGAGTGGCCTCTTCACTGTTGAGACTGGACAGAGGAACTCTGCCTAGAAGGCCAGCATCCCAGAGTCGCCTCTTCACTGTTGACGTTGAGACTGGACAGAGGAACTCTGCCTAGAAGGCCAGCATCCCAGAGTCTCCTCTTCACTGTTGATGTTGAGACTGGACAGAGGAACTCTGCCTAGAAGGCCAGCATCCCAGAGTCTCCTCTTCACTGTTGACGTTGAGACTGGACAGAGGAACTCTGCCTAGAAGGCCAGCATCCCAGAGTCTCCTCTTCACTGTTGAGACTGGACAGAGGAACTCTGCCTAGAAGGCCAGCATCCCAGAGTCTCCTCTTCACTGTTGAGACTGGACAGAGGAACTCTGCCTAGAAGGCCAGCATCCCAGAGTCTCCTCTTCACTGTTGACGTTGAGACTGGACAGAGGAACTCTGCCTAGAAGGCCAGCATCCCAGAGTCTCCTCTTCACTGTTGACGTTGAGACTGGACAGAGGAACTCTGCCTAGAAGGCCAGCATCCCAGAGTCGCCTCTTCACTGTTGACGTTGAGACTGGACAGAGGAACTCTGCCTAGAAGGCCAGCATCCCAGAGTGGCCTCTTCACTGTTGAGACTGGACAGAGGAACTCTGCCTAGAAGGCCAGCATCCCAGAGTCGCCTCTTCACTGTTGACGTTGAGACTGGACAGAGGAACTCTGCCTAGAAGGCCAGCATCCCAGAGTGGCCTCTTCACTGTTGAGACTGGACAGAGGAACTCTGCCTAGAAGGCCAGCATCCCGGAGTCTCCTCTTCACTGTTGACGTTGAGACTGGACAGAGGAACTCTGCCTAGAAGGCCAGCATCCCGGATTCAACTCTTCACTGTTGACGTTGAGACTGATGTTTTGTGGGTACTATTTAATGAAGCTGCCAGCTTAGGACTTGTCAGGCGTCTGTTTCTCAAACCAGACACTAATGTACTTGTCCTCTTGCTCAGTTGTGCACCGGGGCCTCCCACTCCTCTTTCTATTCTGGTTAGAGAAAGTTTGCGCTGTTCTGTGTCAAATTGACCTTCTCCTGTAACATACAGTATAGATATGCAACACACGTAAGCCCTTGACTATTGCCAACGTGCACAGCGTTGTACGAGATCTTCAGTTTCTTGGCAATTTCTCACATGGAACAACCTTCATTTCTCAGAACAAGAAGATACTGACGGGTTTCAGAAGAACAGTCTTTGTTTTTGGCCATTTTGAGCCTGTAATTGAACCCACAAATGCTGATGCTCCAGATACTCAACTAGTCTAAAGAAGGCCAGTTTTATTGCTTCTTTAATCAGAACAACAGTTTTCAGTTGTGCTAACATAATTGCAAAATGTTTTTCTAATGATCAATTAGCCTTTTAAAATGATAAACTTGGATTAGCTAACACAACGTGCCATTGGAACACAGGAGTGATGGTTGCTGATAATGGGCCTCTGTACTCCTATGTAGATATTCCATTACAAATCTGCCCATGTTTCCAGCTACAACAGTCATTTACAACATTAACAATGACTACACTGTATTTCTGATCAATTTGATGTTATTTTCTTTGCATGACTACTCTCTTACCTGACTACTAATGGTCTCTGCTCTCTTCTCCATCCCTCTCTCTGTCACCTGACTACTAATGGTCTCTGCTCTCTTCTCCATCCCTCTCTCTGTCACCTGTCAACCAGGAAATGCAGTTAACCTGTGGATGGAGAATTCTCTCCTACCTCTTTTATCCATTCATGTCTCTACCCACCAGGGTTGGGCTCAATTCAACAACGTTCAACTCATGAGTTTAAACGCATCCCACAGGATATAGAGTTTGAGTGACAGGAAGTCAAATTTAATTCAGTGAAATTCACAGAAATTCCACTCAGCCATAGAACAGCCACTGAATCTGACATGTCACACTTCCAGATAAAGAAAATCACTTTTCTCTAGAAACAATGTTCATATACTCTTAACCTTAGTGCCTTGAATAAATACACTGAGTGTCAAAAACATTAGGAACACCTTCCTCATATTGAGTTGCACCCCTCTTGCCAGCCTCAATTCATCAGGCGTGGCCTCTACAAGGTGTCCAGAGCGTTCTACAGGGATGCTGGCCCATGTTGACTCTACAAGGTGTCCAAAGCGTTCCACAGGGATGCTGGCCCATGTTGTCTCTACAAGGTGTTGAAAGCGTTCCACAGGGATGCTGGCCCATGTTGTCTCTACAAGGTGTTGAAAGCGTTCCACAGGGATGCTGGCCCATGTTGACTCTACAAGGTATTGAAAGCGTTCCACAGGGATGCTGAACCATGTTGACTCTACAAGGTGTCGAAAGCGTTCCACAGGGATGCTGGCCCATGTTGACTCTACAAGACGTCCAAAGCGTTCCACAGGGATGCTGGCCCATGTTGACTCTACAAGGTGTCTAAAGCGTTCTACAGGGATGCTGGCCCATGTTGACTCTACAAGGTGTCCAGAGCGTTCTACAGGGATGCTGGCCCATGTTGACTCTACAAGGTGTCCAGAGCGTTCTACAGGGATGCTGGCCCATGTTGACTCTACAAGGTGTCCAGAGCGTTCTACAGGGATGCTGGCCCATGTTGACTCTACAAGACGTCCAAAGCGTTCTACAGGGATGCTGGCCCATGTTGACTCTACAAGACGTCCAAAGCGTTCCACAGGGATGCTGACCCATGTTGACTCTACAAGGTGTCGAAAGCGTTCCACAGGGATGCTGGCCCATGTTGACTCTACAAGACGTCCAAAGCGTTCCACAGGGATGCTGGCCCATGTTGACTCTACAAGGTGTCTAAAGCGTTCTACAGGGATGCTGGCCCATGTTGACTCTACAAGACGTCCAAAGCTTTCCACAGGGATGCTGGCCCATGTTGACTCTACAAGACGTCCAAAGCGTTCTACAGGGATGCTGGCCCATGTTGTCTCTACAAGACGTCCAAAGCGTTCCACAGGGATGCTGAACCATGTTGACTCTACAAGGTGTCGAAAGCGTTCCACAGGGATGCTGGCCCATGTTGACTCTACAAGACGTCCAAAGCGTTCCACAGGGATGCTGGCCCATGTTGACTCTACAAGACGTCCAAAGCGTTCCACAGGGATGCTGGCCCATTTGGACTACAATGCTTCCCTACAGTTGTCTGAATGTCCTTTGGGTGGTGGACCATTCTTGATAGACGTGGGAAACTGTTGAGTGTGATAAACCAATCATACCTCTCACCTGGATTCACCTGGTCAGTCTCATGGAACGAGCCAGTGTTCATAATACTTTTCCAACATTTCATTGGCTTTTTGTATGTTTTTATTTTAAGGACTCGGGGTAAACTTGAGGGTTAAGCTGATGCATTCTGGAAAATGTGGTATTTTCCCCATATTGAACAAAATGTAAGTGATTAATGAAATAACAACTTAGAATATTCACATTTGTTTTCCTTGGTCATTTTATAGATGTGTATTTGTATAGACTATGCCTACTATAGAAGAGGAGACATTTGAAGACATTTGAATTTCACTGATATAAATTCTATTTCCTTCCATTCAAATAGCAAATGATAATAATGTTTACTACTTACACAGGATACAGAATTCATCATGAATTTATTAGGTATTCTGAATCGAACCATTCCTCCCTCCGTACTGACCAGTGAGGATGCCATGGTTCCGTTGGTCTCTGAGCTCTTCTCCTGCTCCCCTCCCCTCCCAGGACCCCCATTGGAGCTGCAGTTGGTGGAGTTGGGGCAGGAGTCCTGGCTGAAACTGGGGCCGTTGACCAGCAGGCCTTGGTTGTCTCCGGGGTTGGAGGGGCTGGCCAGGCTGGTGAGGCTATGGTTCTCCCTGGCCAGTCTCTCCACTAGCGCCCGGGCCTCCTGGAAACGACAGCTGAGGAAGTCTCTCTCTTCTCTAGACCTTCGCTGCCATTTCTCCATCTCCTCGCAGCGCTGACGCAGGGCCTGGTTGCTGCGCTGCAGCGCCTCTACACACACACACACACACACACACACACACACACACACACACACACACACACACACACACACACACACACACACACACACACACACACACACACACACACACACACTGTGCCTCATTGTGGATCAAAGACAGTATTCCAGTGGTGTGTGAGTGACACATACCTCGGAGCTGCTGGTTGTCTCCCAGTAGTCTGGTCACCACCTCATTGGCTGCCAGCTCAGGTGGAACCCGGAGAGCCCCGCCTCCCTCGTCCCCGGCCATATCCCAGGTGTCTGTCTGGGGCTGTACCATGCTCCTCCTGAACCATGTTAAAATGACGCATCATAAACCAAACCCAGACGAAAACCTCAAACAGCAACACATGCAGGTGGAGAAGCAGCTACTAGTAGTAGACAAAGATGTGAACTGCTAAATTTGGAACCAATCAGACCTGCCGTACATACCCCTGGTGATGATGGCAGCCAATGAATGGCCTGCTATCTAGGATGTAAACCACATGCCCACGTGATAAGAACATTAATGACTCAAAATATACAGGGTCAGTAGCTATAAGAATTTGTTCTTAACTGCCTGTTCAGGGGGCAGAACGACAGATTTGTACCTTGTCAGCTCGGGGGTTTGAACTCGCAACCTTCCGGTTACTAGTCCAACGCTCTACCCTGCCGCCCCCAGGGTGTAACAATTGAATATTTCTATATTTAATTTTCAATAAAATGTACAAACATTTCTAAAAACATGTTGTTTTCATAATGCGGTATTGTGTCTATTTAATAATTGTTTTTAAATTCGGGCTGCAATAAAAACAATGTGGACTATGTCAAGGCTCTGAATACTTTCTGAAGGTTTGAGTTTATTTTGTTTTACAGGGACAGTGCACATTAATCAACATTTCAGTAAAAGTGCCGTTTTTAGCCAGAAGGCTCATTTTCAACCACAGTCCCTGTTCTTTATAATTTAGCATACAATAATTCAGTAACTCTTGAACCGTTCAAGCTAGACACCAAATCACTCAATAACAATTCATTTGAACTGTTGAAGTCAGAGACACCAAACCACATTTACAACAGTAACTCTCGGGAAGTTCAAGAGACGCCTGTTCAGGCTAGCCTAACTTCTTCAGGCTAGCCTAACTTCTTCAGGCTAGCCTAACTTCTTCAGGCTAGCCTAACTTCTTCAGGCTAGCCTAACTTCTTCAGGCTAGACTAACTACTTCAGGCTAGACTAACTACTTCAGGCTAGACTAACTACTTCAGGCTAGACTAACTACTTCAGGCTAGACTAACTTCTTCAGGCTAGACTAACTTCTTCAGGCTAGACTAACTTCTTCAGGCTAGACTAACTTCTTCAGGCTAGCCTAACTTCTTCAGGCTAGCCTAACTTCTTCAGGCTAGCCTAACTTCTTCAGGCTAGCCTAACTTCTTCAGGCTAGCCTAACTTCTTCAGGCTAGACTAACTACTTCAGGCTAGACTAACTACTTCAGGCTAGACTAACTACTTCAGGCTAGACTAACTTCTTCAGGCTAGACTAACTTCTTCAGGCTAGACTAACTTCTTCAGGCTAGACTAACTTCTTCAGGCTAGACTAACTTCTTCAGGCTAGACTAACTTCTTCAGGCTAGACCTCTTATTTTCTTTTTGCCGTGTTAGTTTTAGCAGGACATGCAACCTCATCTCCCCCTCTTGCACAATTGACTTCAACGTGATAATCGATATGAGTGATTGACAAAACAGTTTTGCCTCTCTTTTGGTGACCCCCATATTAATACACAAATACAATGTAGCCCACTGTCTTCTGCAGGTTGTCCGCTGACCACTGACAAAAACATCATCCAGTTCCCATGTTTGTTTTTTTAGTTGTGGTAGTTATAACATACAACCCGATTCCCCCTAATCCATATCGGTGATTCCCCCTAATCCATATCGGTGATTCCCCCTAATCCATATCAGTGATTCCCCCTAATCCATATCAGTGATTCCCCCTAATCCATATCAGTGATTCCCCCTAATCCATATCAGTGATTCCCCCTAATCCATATCGGTGATTCCCCCTAATCCATATCGGTGATTCCCCTAATCCATATCAGTGATTCCCCTAATCCATATCAGTGATTCCCTAATCCATATCAGTGATTCCCCCTAATCCATATCAGTGATTCCCCTAATCCATATCAGTGATTCCCCTAATCCATATCAGTGATTCCCCCTAATCCATATCAGTGATTCCCCCTAATCCATATCGGTGATTCCCCTAATCCATATCGGTGATTCCCCCTAATCCATATTAGCGATTCCCCCTAATCCATATCAGCGATTCCCCTAATCCATATCAGTGATTCCCCCTAATCCATATCAGCGATTCCCCCTAATCCATATCAGCGATTCCCCTAATCCATATCAGCGATTCCCCCTAATCCATATTAGTGATTCCCCTAATCCATATCAGTGATTCCCCCTAATCCATATCAGTGATTCCCCTAATCCATATCAGTGATTCCCCTAATCCATATCGGTGATTCCCCCTAATCCATATCGGTGATTCCCCCTAATCCATATCGGTGATTCCCCTAATCCATATCGGTGATTCCCTAATCCATATCAGTGATTCCCCCTAATCCATATCAGTGATTCCCCCTAATCCATATCAGTGATTCCCCCTAATCCATATCAGTGATTCCCCCTAATCCATATCGGTGATTCCCCCTAATCCATATCAGTGATTCCCCCTAATCCATATCAGTGATTCCCCCTAATCCATATCGGTGATTCCCCCTAATCCATATCAGTGATTCCCCTAATCCATATCAGTGATTCCCCCTAATCCATATCAGTGATTCCCCCTAATCCATATCAGTGATTCCCCCTAATCCATATCAGTGATTCCCCTAATCCATGTCAGTGATTCCCCTAATCCATATCAGTGATTCCCCCTAATCCATATCAGCGATTCCCCCTAATCCATATCAGTGATTCCCCCTAATCCATATCAGTGATTCCCTAATCCATATCAGCGATTCCCCTAATCCATATCAGCGATTCCCCTAATCCATATCAGCGATTCCCCCTAATTCCCCCTAATCCATATCAGCGATTCCCCCTAATCCATATCAGCGATTCCCCCTAATCCATATCAGCGATTCCCCTAATCCATATCAGCGATTCCCCTAATCCATATCAGCGATTCCCCTAATCCATATCAGCGATTCCCCCTAATCCATATCAGCGATTCCCCCTAATCCATATTAGCGATTCCCCTAATCCATATTAGCCCCTAATCCATATCAGCGATTCCCCCTAATCCATATCGGCGATTCCCCCTAATCCATATCGGTGATTCCCTAATCCATATCGGTGATTCCCCTAATCCATATCGGTGATTCCCCTAATCCATATCAGTGATTCCCCCTAATCCATATCAGTGATTCCCCTAATCCATATCAGTGATTCCCCTAATCCATATCAGTGATTCCCCCTAATCCATATCAGTGATTCCCCTAATCCATATCAGTGATTCCCCTAATCCATATCAGTGATTCCCCTAATCCATATCAGTGATTCCCCTAATCCATATCAGTGATTCCCTAATCCATATCAGTGATTCCCCTAATCCATATCAGTGATTCCCCCTAATCCATATCAGTGATTCCCCTAATCCATATCAGTGATTCCCCTAATCCATATCGGTGATTCCCCTAATCCATATCGGTGATTCCCCCTAATCCATATCAGTGATTCCCCTAATCCATATCGGTGATTCCCCTAATCCATATCTGTGATTCCCCCTAATCCATATCAGTGATTCCCCCTAATCCATATCAGTGATTCCCCCTAATCCATATCAGTGATTCCCCCTAATCCATATCAGTGATTCCCCCTAATCCATATCAGTGATTCCCCTAATCCATATCAGTGATTCCCCCTAATCCATATCAGTGATTCCCCCTAATCCATATCAGTGATTCCCCCTAATCCATATCAGTGATTCCCCCTAATCCATATCGGTGATTCCCCCTAATCCATATCAGTGATTCCCCCTAATCCATATCAGTGATTCCCCCTAATCCATATCAGTGATTCCCCCTAATCCATATCAGTGATTCCCCCTAATCCATGTCAGTGATTCCCCTAATCCATATTAGTGATTGACTCTATGTGAACTGGAAACCACATATCCTGAGGCTGCATTCATTGTAGCTGGGGATTTTAACAAGGCTAATTTGAAAACAAGGCTCTCTAAATTGTATCAGCATATCGATTGTGCAACCAGGACTGGTAAAACCCTGGATCATTGTTATTCTAACTTCCGCGACGCATATAAGGCCCTGCCCCGCCCTCCTTTCGGAAAAGATGACCACGACTCCATTTTGCTGATCCCTGCCTACAGGCAGAAGCTAAAACAAGAAGCTCCCACGCTGAGGTCTGTTCAACGCCGCTCCTCCGCTCTCTCCACTGGCTTCCAGTTGAAGCTCGCATCCGCTACAAGACCATGGTGCTCGCCTACGGAGCTGTGAGGGGAACGGCACCTCAGTACCTCCAGGCTCTGATCAGGCCCTACACCCAAACAAGGGCACTGCGTTCATCCACCTCTGGCCTGCTCGCCTCCCTACCACTGAGGAAGTACAGTTCCCGCTCAGCCCAGTCAAAACTGTTCGCTGCTCTGGCCCCCCAATGGTGGAACAAACTCCCTCACGACGCCAGGACAGCGGAGTCAATCAACACCTTCCGGAGACACCTGAAACCCCACCTCTTCAAGGAATACCTAGGATAGGGTAAGTAAGGGTAAGTAATCCTTCTCACCCCCCCAACAAGATTTAGATGCAAGTGGCTGTTCCACTGGTTGTCATAGGTGTTTGCACCAATTTGTAAGTCGCTCTGGATAAGAGCGTCTGCTAAATGACTTAAATGTAATGTAATGTAAATGTCCGACCAATCTGATTCCACACTCCGAGACTGCTTCCATCACGTGGACTGGGATATGTTCCGTATTGCGTCAGACAACATTGATGAATACGCTGATTCGGTGAGCAAGTTTATTAGCAAGTGGCGGTGTCGTACCCACAGCAACTATTAAAACATTTCCAGACCAGAAACCGTGTATTGATGGCAGCATTCGCGCGAAACTGAAAGCGCAAACCACTGCTTTTAATCAGGGCAAGGTGACCGGAAACATGACCGAATACAAACAGTGTAGCTATTCCCTTCGCAAGGCAATCAAACAAGCTAAGCGTCAGTATAGAGACAAAGTAGAGTTGCAATTCAACGGCTCAGACCTGAGAGGTATGTGACAGGGTCTACAGTCAATCACGGATTACATAAAGAAAACCAGCCCCGTCGCGGACCACAATGTCCTGCTCCCAGGCAGACTAAACAACTTCTTTGCTCGCTTTGAGGACAATACAGTGCAACTGACACGGCCCGCTACCAAAACCTGCAGACTCACCTTCACTGCAGCCGATGTGAGTAAAACATTTAAACGTGTTAACCCTCGCAAGGCTGCAGGCTCAGACAGCATCCCTAGCCGCGTCCTCAGAGCATGCGCAGACCAGCTGGCTGGTGTGTTTACGGACATATTCAATCAACCCTTATCCCAGTCTGCTGTTCCCACATGCTTCAAGAGGGCCACCATTGTTCCTGTTCCCAAGAAAGCTAAGGTAACTGAGCTAAACGACTACCGCCCCGTAGCACTCACTTCCGTCATCATGAAGTGCTTTGAGAGACTAGTCAAGGACCATATCACCTCCACCCTACCTGACACCCTAGACCCACTGCAATTTGCTTACCACCCAATAGGTCCTCAGATGACGCAATCGCAACCACACTGCCCTAACCCATCTGGACAAGAGGAATACCTATGTGAGAATGCTGTTCATCGACTACAGCTCAGCATTTAACACCATAGTACCCTCCAAACTCGTCATCAAGCTGGGTCTCCCTGGGTCTCGAACCCGCCCTGTGCAACTGGGAACAGGACTTCCTGACGGGCCGCCCCCAGGTGGTGAGGGTAGGTAACATCTCCACCCCGCTGATCCTCAACACTGGGGCCCCAAAACGGTGCGTTCTGAGCCCTCTCCTGTACTCCCTGTTCACCCACGACTGTGTGGCCACGCACACCTTCAACTCAATCATCAAGTTTGCGGACGACACAGCAGTGGTAGGCTTGATTACCAACAACGACGAGACGGCCTACAGGGAGGAGGTGAGGGCCCACGGAGTGTGGTGTCAGGAAAATAACCTCACACTCAACGTCAACAAAACTAAGGAGATGATTGTGGACTTCAGGAAACAGCAGAAGGACCACCCCCCTATCCACATCGACGGGACAGTAGTGGAGAAGGTAGAAAGTTAAGTTCCTGGACCGAGAGACTGAAAAACAGCTCCTATCTCAGGGCCATCAGACTGTTAAACAGCTCCTATCTCAGGGCCATCAGACTGTTAAACAGCCACCACTAACATTGAGTGGCTGCTGCCATACATGTAAAAATGTATCACTAGCCACTTTAAACAATGCTACTTAATATAATGTTTTCATACCCTACATTACTCATCTCATATGTATACGTATATACTGTACTCTATACCATCTACTGCATCCTTATGTAATACATGTTTCACTAGCCACTTTAAACAATGACACTTACTATACTGTTTACATACCCTACATTACTCATCTCATATGTATATACTGTACTCGATACCATCTATGCCGTTCTGTACCATCACTCATTCCTACATCTTTATGTACATATTCTTATCCCCTTACACTTGTTTGTTTAAGGTAGTTGTTGTGAAATTGTTAGGTTAGATTACTCGTTGGTTATTACTGCATTGTCAGAACTAGAAGCACAAGCATTTCACTACACTCACATTAACATCTGCTAACCATGTGACCATTAACATCTGCTAACCATGTGACCATTAACATCTGCTAACCATGTGTATGTGACCATTAACATCTGCTAACCATGTGTATGTGACCATTAACATCTGCTAACCATGTGTATGTGACCATTAACACCTGCTAAACATGTGTATGTGACCATTAACATCTGCTAACCATGTGTATGTGACCAATAACATCTGCTAACCATGTGACCATTAACATCTGCTAACCATGTGTATGTGACCATTAACATCTGCTAACCATGTGTATGTGACCATTAACATCTGCTAACCATGTGACCATTAACATCTGCTAACCATGTGTATGTGACCATTAACATCTGCTAACCATGTGTATGTGACCATTAACATCTGCTAACCATGTGTATGTGACCATTAACATCTGCTAACCATGTGTATGTGACCATTAACATCTGCTAACCATGTGTATGTGACCATTAACATCTGCTAACCATGTGTATGTGACCAATAACATCTGCTAACCATGTGTATGTGACCATTAACATCTGCTAACCATGTGTATGTGACCATTAACATCTGCTAACCATGTGTATGAGGACCAATAACATCTGCTAACCATGTGTATGTGACCATTAACATCTGCTAACCATGTGTATGTGACCATTAACATCTGCTAACCATGTGTATGTGACCAATAACATCAGCTAACCATGTGTATGAGGACCAATAACATCTGCTAACCATGTGTATGTGACCAATAACATCTGCTAACCATGTGTATGAGGACCATTAACATCTGCTAACCATGTGTATGAGACCATTAACATCTGCTAACCATGTGTATGAGACCATTAACATCTGCTAACCATGTGTATGAGGACCAATAACATCTGCTAACCATGTGTATGTGACCATTAACATCTGCTAACCATGTGTATGTGACCAATAACATCTGCTAACCATGTGTATGTGACCAATAACATCTGCTAACCATGTGACCATTAACATCTGCTAACCATGTGTATGTGACCAATAACATCTGCTAACCATGTGTATGTGACCATTAACATCTGCTAACCATGTGTATGAGGACCAATAACATCTGCTAACCATGTGTATGTGACCAATAACATCTGCTAACCATGTGTATGTGACCAATAACATCTGCTAACCATGTGTATGTGACCAATAACATCTGCTAACCATGTGTATGTGACCAATAACATCTGCTAACCATGTGACCATTAACATCTGCTAACCATGTGACCATTAACATCTGCTAACCATGTGTATGTGACCAATAACATCTGCTAACCATGTGTATGTGACCATTAACATCTGCTAACCATGTGTATGAGGACCAATAACATCTGCTAACCATGTGTATGTGACCAATAACATCTGCTATCCATGTGTATGTGACCAATAACATCTGCTAACCATGTGACCATTAACATCTGCTAACCATGTGTATGTGACCAATAACATCTGCTAACCATGTGTATGAGACCATTAACATCTGCTAACCATGTGTATGAGGACCAATAACATCTGCTAACCATGTGTATGTGACCATTAACATCTGCTAACCATGTGTATGAGGACCATTAACATCTGCTAACCATGTGTATGAGACCATTAACATCTGCTAACCATGTGTATGTGACCATTAACATCTGCTAACCATGTGTATGAGGACCAATAACATCTGCTAACCATGTGTATGTGACCATTAACATCTGCTAACCATGTGTATGTGACCATTAACATCTGCTAACCATGTGTATGTGACCAATAACATCTGCTAACCATGTGTATGTGATCAATAACATCTGCTAACCATGTGTATGTGACCAATAACATCTGCTAACCATGTGTATGTGACCATTAACATCTGCTAACCATGTGTATGAGGACCAATAACATCTGCTAACCATGTGTATGAGGACCAATAACATCTGCTAACCATGTGTATGTGACCAATAACATCTGCTAACCATGTGACCAATAACATCTGCTAACCATGTGTATGTGACCATTAACATCTGCTAACCATGTGTATGTGACCAATAACATCTGCTAACCATGTGTATGTGGACCAATAACATCTGCTAACCATGTGTATGTGACCAATAACATCTGCTAACCATGTGTATGAGGACCAATAACATCTGCTAACCATGTGACCATTAACATCTGCTAACCATGTGTATGTGACCAATAACATCTGCTAATCATGTGTATGAGGACCAATAACATCTGCTAACCATGTGTATGTGACCAATAACATCTGCTAGCCATGTGTATGTGACCATTAACATCTGCTAACCATGTGTATGTGACCAATAACATCTGCTAACCATGTATATGTGACCATTAACATCTGCTAACCATGTGTATGTGACCAATAACATCTGCTAACCATGTGTATGAGGACCATTAACATCTGCTAACCATGTGTATGAGACCATTAACATCTGCTAACCATGTGTATGAGACCATTGACATCTGCTAACCATGTGTATGAGGACCAATAACATCTGCTAACCATGTGTATGTGACCAATAACATCTGCTAGCCATGTGACCAATAACATCTGCTAACCATGCGTATGTGACCAATAACATCAGCTAACCATGTGTATGTGACCAATAACATCTGCTAACCATGTGTATGTGACCAATAACATCTGCTAACCATGTGTATGAGGACCATTAACATCTGCTAACCATGTGTATGTGACCATTAACATCTGCTAACCATGTGTATGAGGACCATTAACATCTGCTAACCATGCGTATGTGACCAATAACATCTGCTAACCATGTGTATGAGACCATTAACATCTGCTAACCATGCGTATGTGGACCAATAACATCTGCTAACCATGCGTATGTGACCAATAACATCTGCTAACCATGTGACCATTAACATCTGCTAACCATGTGTATGTGACCAATAACATCTGCTAACCATGTGTATGTGACCAATACCATCTGCTAACCATGTGTATGTGACCAATACCATCTGCTAACCATGTGTATGTGACCATTAACATCTGCTAACCATGTGTATGAGGACCATTAACATCTGCTAACCATGTGTATGAGACCATTAACATCTGCTAACCATGTGTATGTGACCAATAACATCTGCTAACCATGTGTATGAGACCATTAACATCTGCTAACCATGTGTATGTGGACCAATAACATCTGCTAACCATGTGTATGTGACCATTAACACCTGCTAACCATGTGTATGAGGACCATTAACACCTGCTAACCATGTGTATGTGACAAATACAATTTGATACCAACACAACAGGGTTTCTGGTGCAGTTTATAAGGTGCTCGTAAAAATAAACAAATAAAATGATTACTATTGTTGCACATTGTACATTTGATGTTTTCAATATATCACAAACTGTTTCTGTATATTGTTATTGACTTGGACGTGTGTTTTGATTGGCCTATTTATCAAAACGTCTTGTCAACAGGAAGCAGTGACAACATCATTTTTCAACTCACATTTAAGGAATATAAAGTGAACTTTTAACATTAAAATGTCCAATGTTATTGTACTGAATCAGTTAAACACTGCTGAATGAGTCCAAAACCATTCTGCCGGTGGATTGATTATGATTATATAACGTTAACAGAAATGACCAAAACGGACATAGATAAAACAGGCAGGTCTGCTCGGCTACTTTCACTTCTCGCTCCATCCTGGGGTTGGTTTTGATACCTCGCTATCCTACTGTGTTTTACCTAGTTAACTGCATGCTAGTTACTAATACTACTGCATGCTTTACCTAGTTAACAACTAGTAACATTAGGAAATTAGAAAAACTGTTAGTTCACTCGCAGGTCATATGAACCAGTAGGCTGGGTTGGAGGAGACCAGTTCTCCAGCTGTTATTAAGCACCGTACGACTTCAGGAACAAAAAGGTCTACAAATATTATAGTTAATTCTGCGAAACTCCATGTTTATGTTGAATACCGAAAGTAGTTTATTATTTTTTTTTTGTTGTAACCCTGAGGATCGTCTCCTCAGGCCCTTGGACCAAGTAGTGGTTCACCAGGCATAAAGCTGGGTTAGTTTAGCTCGACAAAAACACATGATGTGACTCATTCTGGGCTCCCGTCAACTAGTCGGCACTACAGCCAACGACATGCCTTTATCTCTACTATATATGTAACTAACGTTAGTTGTTTAGCTAACCGTGTAGAAACCTTACCTTTTATCTGTATACGTAAGAGCTAGTTGGTGTTCGCTAATTTCGCTCTGGGTTGACTGTGGCAGACCAAAGCGTATTTTCCGCAACTAACACCACTTCCAGGTTGTATTTCTATTCAAATCTGATTAAATTAATTTCCCATCGGTAGTTGTGACATTCTTCTGATGTGGTTGTCTGTCAAAGCGACAGCGCCAAGCTGACCTGCACCAGGAATCCCCCTTTTCTATTTCCGCATTAGGGGAGATTTCTTCTTCGATGTGGTTTAACGGCGGTTGGCATCCAAATATGTTGCATTACCGCCACCTACTAAAATATTATACAATTAAAATTAACTCTAACCTACTCCACTTTAAAAAAAATAAAAAAAAAGGTTTTATCTAGTCCAACCTCATGGCCAACAACCTGAAAGGATGGAACATCACTTAACACACCCTGTAACTTTTCTGAAGTCACACAAATAGTTCTCTGCAGGTGCCACCAAAACCTCAATTTTCTACAATTTGCATTTCATCCCTGCAGGACAGTTGATAACCACTGCTATAAATCTAATCTTACTGAAACATACAGTTGAAGTCGGAGGTTTACATATACCTTAGCCAAATACATAACTTTTTAAATTTTTATTGTTTAACTTTTTATGGCTGGGGGGCAGTATTGAGTAGCTTGGATGAATAAGTTGCCCAAAGTAAACGGCCTGCTCCTCAGTCTCAGTTTCTAATATATGCATTTTATTATTAGTAATAGCTAGAAACACTCTAAAGTTTCTAAAACTGTTTGACTGATGTCTGTGAGTATAACATAACTCATATTAGCAGGCAAAATCCTGAGTTGAAATCAAAACAGGAAGTCAGACATCTGAGCTTTGTATGTATTCACCAGAGTCACCAATGAAATCCCCTTGAGATATGAATGATGTTGCACTGCCTCGGGGTTCCACTAGATGTCAACCATCAATATAAATTATAATGAGACTTCTATGATGTTGTGGGAGTGAATGATAGCAGAATCAGTCAGGTGTCTGTCAGTCAGCCATTTTCTGATCACTCTTATTCCTCATAGTATCCACTTGTGTTCCATTGCTCATCAAGACAAGAAGGAATACTCCGGTTGGAACTTTATTGAAGTGACATGTTAAAAACATCCTAATGATTGAACTGTTTCTTCGACCGGTAATATCACTTTTTGAAGTTTTTGTCCGATGTAACGCTGACCAGAATTAGCGTTTGGATATTTATTTTAATTTTAATTTTATCTTTATTTAACCAGGCAAGTCAGTTAAGAACACATTCTTATTTTCAATGACAGCCTGGGAACAGTGGGTTAACTGCCTGTTCAGGGGCAGAACGACAGATTTGTATCTTGTCAGCTCAGGGGGTTTGAACTCACAACCTTCCGGTTACTAGTCCAACACTCTAACTACTAGGCTACGCTGCCGTATACCAAACGCGCTAACAAAAGAAGGTATTTGGACATAAATAACGGACATTTTCGAACAAAACAATGATTTATTGTGGACCTGGGATTCCTGGAGTGCTTTCTGATGTAGATCATCAAAGGTAAGGGAATATCTATCATGTCATTTCTTGTTTATGTTGATGCCATCTTTGCGGCTGTGGTGTTTTTACTTTTGAGCGCCGTCTCAGATTGCATGCATTACTTTTTCCGTAAGGTTTTTTTGAAATCTGACACAGCGGTTGCATTAAGGAGAGGTGTATCTACAATTCCATGTGTATAACTTGTATTATCATCTACATTTATGATGAGTATTTCTGTTGAATCGATGTGGCTATGCTTTTTTTGAACTCAGACACAGTGGTTGCATTAAGTAGTGGTTAGGTAGGTAAGTAGTTGTTAGGTTGTTAAGTAGTGGTTAGGTAGGTAAGTAGTGGGTAGGTAGGTAAGTAGTGGGTAGGTAGGTAAGTAGTGGGTAGGTGGGTAGGTAAGTAGTGGGTAGGGGAGCAGGCACTGGACGTACCGGACTGGGAAGGTGTACTGGAGACCTGGTGCGTGGAGCTGGCACAGGACTTACTGGGCTGGGAAGGCGTACTGGAGACCTGGTGCGTGGAGCTGGCACAGGACTTACTGGGCTGGGAAGGCGTACTGGAGACCTGGTGCGTGGAGCTGGCACAGGACTTACTGGGCTGGGAAGGCGTACTGGAGACCTGGTGTGTGGAGCTGGCACAGGACTTACTGGGCTGGGAAGTCGTACTGGAGACCTTGATGAAAGCCCCCAACCTATAGAAACACTAACCTTGATGAAAGCCCCCAAACTAAAGAAACACCTTGATGAAAGCCCCCAACCTAAAGAAACACTAACCTTGATGAAAGCTCCCAACCTATAGAAACACTAACCTTGATGAAAGCTCCCAACCTAAAGAAACACTAACCTTGATGAAAGCCCCCAACCTAAAGAAACACTAACCTTGATGAAAGCCCCCAACCTACAGAAACACCCTGATGAAACCCCCAACCTACAGAAACACTAACCTTGATGAAAGCCCCCAACCTACAGAAACACTAACCTTGATGAAAGCCCCCAACGTATAGAAACACTAACCTTGATGAAAGCCCCCAACCTATAGAAACACTAACCTTGATGAAAGCCCCCAACCTATAGAAACACTAACCTTGATGAAAGCCCCCAACCTATAGAAACACTAACCTTGATGAAAGCCCCCCAACCTATAGAAACACTAACCTTGATGAAAGCCCCCAACCTTTAGAAACACTAACCTTGATGAAAGCCCCCCAACCTATAGAAACACTAACCTTACATTTACATTTACATTTAAGTCATTTAGCAGACGCTCTTATCCAGAGCGAGTTACATGAAAGCCCCCCAATCTATAGAAACACTAACCTTGATGAAAGCCCCCAACCTATAGAAACACTAGTGTTGATGAAAGCCCCCAACCAACAGAAACACCTTGATGAAAGCCCCCAACCTACAGAAACACTAACCTTGATGAAAGCCCCCAACCTACAGAAACACTAACCTTGATGAAAGCCCCCAACCTACAGAAACACTAACCTTGATGAAAGCCCCCAACCAACAGAAACACCCTGATGAAGCCCCCAACCTACAGAAACACCTTGATGAAACCCCCAACCTATAGAAACACTAACCTTGATGAAACCCCCAACCTATAGAAACACTAACCTTGATGAAACCCCCAACCTACAGAAACACCCTGATGAAACCCCCAACCTATAGAAACACTAACCTTGATGAAACCCCCAACCTACAGAAACACCCTGATGAAACCCCCAACCTATAGAAACACCTTGATGAAACCCCCAACCTACAGAAACACCTTGATGAAACCCCCAACCTATAGAAACACTAACCTTGATGAAACCCCCAACCTACAGAAACACCTTGATGAAACCCCCAACCTATAGAAACACTAACCTTGATGAAAGCCCTGTACTTCGTTGAAAGTCAAACCCCTTTGGTCATACATATCACATACAGAACCAGTCAAAGTTTGGACACATCTTCTCATTAAAGGGATTTTCTTTATTTTTTTATATTTTATAATAGTGAAGAAATAAAAAGCAAGTTGGTGACGTTGCTATGGGCAGACAGAACAAATCTGAGATGTTGCTATGGGCAGACAGAACAAGTCTGAGACGTTGCTATGGGCAGACAGAACAAATCTGAGATGTTGCTATGGGCAGACAGAACGAGTCTGAGACGTTGCTATGGGCAGACAGAACAAGTCGGTGATGTTGCTATGGGCAGACAGAACAAGTCTGAGATGTTGCTATGGGCAGACAGAACAAGACTGAGACGTTGCTATGGGCAGACAGAACAAGTCTGAGACGTTGCTATGGGCAGACAGAACAAGACTGAGACGTTGTTATGGGCAGACAGAACAAGTCGGTGACGTTGCTATGGGCAGACAGAACAAGTCTGTGATGTTGCTATGGGCAGGCAGAACAAGTCTGTGATGTTGCTATGGGCAGACAGAACAAGTCTGAGACGTTGCTATGGGCAGACAGAACAAATCTGAGATGTTGCTATGGGCAGACAGAACAAGTCTGAGACGTTGCTATGGGCAGACAGAACAAGTCGGTGATGTTGCTATGGGCAGACAGAACAAGTCTGAGACGTTATTATGGGCAGACAGAACAAGTTGGTGACATTGTTATGGGCAGACAGAACAAGTCGGTGACGTTGCTATGGGCAGACAGAACAAGTCTGTGACGTTGCTATGGGCAGACAGAACAAGTCGGTGACGTTGCTATGGGCAGACAGAACAAGTCTGTGATGTTGCTATGGGCAGACAGAACAAGTCTGAGATGTTGCTATGGGCAGACAGAACAAGTCTGAGACGTTGCTATGGGCAGACAGAACAAGTCGGTGATGTTGCTATGGGCAGACAGACCAAGTCTGAGACGTTATTATGGGCAGACAGAACAAGTTGGTGACGTTGTTATGGGCAGACAGAACAAGTCTGAGATGTTGCTATGGGCAGACAGAACAAGTCTGAGATGTTGCTATGGGCAGACAGAACAAGTCGGTGACGTTGCTATGGGCAGACAGAACAAGTCTGAGACTTTGCTATGGGCAGACAGAACAAGTCTGAGATGTTGCTATGGGCAGACAGAACAAGTCGGTGACGTTGCTATGGGCAGACAGAACAAGTCTGAGATGTTGTTATGGGCAGACAGAACAAGTCGGTGACGTTGCTATGGGCAGACAGAACAAGTCGGTGACGTTGCTATGGGCAGACAGAACAAGTCTGTGACGTTGCTATGGGCAGACAGAACAAATCTGAGATGTTGCTATGGGCAGACAAAACAAGTCGGTGACGTTGCTATGGGCAGACAGAACAAGTCTGTGACGTTGCTATGGGCAGACAGAACAAATCTGAGATGTTGCTATGGGCAGACAAAACAAGTCTGTGACGTTGCTATGGGCAGACAGAACAAGTCTGTGACGTTGCTATGGGCAGACAAAACAAGTCGGTGACGTTGCTATGGGCAGACAGAACAAGTCGGTGACGTTGTTATGGGCAAACAGAACAAATCTGAGATGTTGCTATGGGCAGACAGAACAAGTCTGAGACTTTGCTATGGGCAGACAGAACAAGTCTGAGATTTTGCTATGGGCAGACAGAACAAGTCTGAGATGTTGCTATGGGGCAGACAGAACAAGTCGGTGACGTTGCTATGGGCAGGAGACACTGCCTGGGATCAGGGACTGTACTGGGACACACAGGGAGCCAGGAGACACTGCCTGGGATCAGGGACTGTACTGGGACACACAGGGAGCCAGGAGACACTGCCTGGGATCAGGGACTGTACTGGGACACACAGGGAGCCAGGAGACACTGCCTGGGATCAGGGACTGTACTGGGACACACAGGGAGCCAGGAGACACTGTCTGGGATCAGGGACTGTACTGAGACACACAGGGAGCCAGGAGACACTGTCTGGGATCAGGGACTGTACTGAGACACACAGGGAGCCAGGAGACACTGTCTGGGATCAGGGACTGTACTGAGACACACAGGGAGCCAGGAGACACTGCCTGGGATCAGGGACTGTACTGAGACACACAGGGAGCCAGGAGACACTGCCTGGGATCAGGGACTGTACTGGGACACACAGGGAGCCAGGAGACACTGCCTGGGATCAGGGACTGTACTGAGACACACAGGGAGCCAGGAGACACTGCCTGGGATCAGGGACTGTACTGGGACACACAGGGAGCCAGGAGACACTGCCTGGGATCAGGGACTGTACTGGGACACACAGGGAGCCAGGAGACACTGCCTGGGATCAGGGACTGTACTGAGACACACAGGGAGCCAGGAGACACTGCCTGGGATCAGGGACTGTACTGGGACACACAGGGAGCCAGGAGACACTGCCTTGGGATCAGGGACTGTACTGGGACACACAGGGAGCCAGGAGACACTGCCTGGGATCAGGGACTGTACTGAGACACACAGGGAGCCAGGAGACACCGCCTGGGATCAGGGACTGTACTGAGACACACAGGGAGCCAGGAGACACTGCCTTGGGATCAGGGACTGTACTGGGACACACAGGGAGCCAGGAGACACTGCCTTGGAATCAGTCTGTTGATGAGCTGGAAACTTTCATTTCAATCCTGTATGTCTGTGGAGCATTCTGCTCAGACATGTATGGGTTACTTTTCCTTGGAGAAACCACATCACAGGATCACTTCAGAGAGATCACGAGTTACCTCCGTTTTGATGACAAAGAATCAGACTAATTCGGCCTGCTATCCAACGAATAAATGGACTATTTTTGACTGCTGTCGTATTGACACCCTCTATTCACTATAATGCCATTATTGCCTTTTGTGCTGCTTTTCCCTTTTTATCAAAGCAAACTTGGTGCTTTATAATGACGTTTTGGCAACTGATGTTTTTACCATTTGCAAAAAAACTACATCAGCAATTTTTTAAATTTTTTTTTTTTTTTTTTTTTTTTTTACATAATTCCACTTTGACATTGAGCTGTATCCAGATGTTCATATCATCATACCATCCTTCTCTCACACTGGGATCTACGGTATTACTGGCTTAGTACACAAGGCGGCGCCATAAAAGGCAAAGAGTGGGTGTGGACACAGCGCCCCGCTGTGGCTCCTACTGGAATTGTATGTGTGGTGAGCGTTTGAATATGAGAGTCAAGTTGAAAGCTATTTACATATAACCCGTTCACTGTGTAGCCTGGTTACTTCCTTCATTTGCATAAAGACTTACAGATATATCAAATTATATTATTGATAACACATCTAACAACAGCCTTCTCTTTCTCCCCTATTTGTGAGTGAGTAGGTGTGTGTGTATGTAACAGTGGAGTCTGGTGAGGGGAGGGCGGCTCATCATAATGGATGGAACGGACTCACTGGAATGGCATCAAAAGACAAACAGGTGGTTGATTCCATTCCGTTGACTCCGTTCCAGACATTATTATGAGCCGTTCCTCCCCTCGGCAGAGCCCAGTGGTGTTTTGGTGGTGTTGAGTTACTCTGGTGCTGTTATTCATTAACCAGACTGTTGGTCTGCCTGGTTGCTTTGCATACAGCCCGTGGGAACTGTGTGGGGGTATATCTATGTGCAGTGTGTATATGAATCACTTCTCTCTCCAGCATTTGCTTTTTCAATGTAGCCTTTATTTAACTAGGCAAGTCAGTTAAGAACAAATTCTTATTTACAATGACGGCCTCCACCGGCAAAACCCGGACGACGCTGGGTCAACACCATCACAGTATGAGGGCAGAGACGTTTTATTAAAATCACAAAAAGACAAATGGTTTAAAACGTTATAACACATGGACCTTCTCTAAACCGGTTTATCAACACACACGATTAAAGACAACATTTAAAACAAAAAGAAAGTGTAGAAAAATATATCATCCGATCCAACATTTTCTTCATTAGGTGTATAAAATAATCAGTGCCATTTTGAGATTCATTCAAACTCTACTTATGAAGTAGTTTTCATATAATGACAATCCTCAGATTTACAAACAATGTTCAAAGGCTTGTCCCCTTCTGTTGAAGGCCCTTTCCCTAGCTTCTACATGTTGAAGACCCTTTCCCTAGTCTCTACATGTTGAAGACCCTTTCCCTAGCTTCTACATGTTGAAGACCCTTTCCCTAGCTTCTACATGTTGAAGGCCCTTTCCCTAGCTTCTACATGTTGAAGACCCTTTCCCTAGCTTCTACATGTTGAAGACCCTTTCCCTAGCTTCTACATGTTGAAGGTCCTTTCCCTAGCTTCTACATGTTGAAGGCCCTTTCCCCTAGCTTCTACATGTTGAAGGCCCTTTCCTAGCGTCTACAGGTTGAAGGCCCTTTCCTAGCTTCTACATGTTGAAGGCCCTTTCCCTAGCGTCTACATGTTGAAGGCCCTTTCCCTAGCTTCTACATGTTGAAGACCCTTTCCCTAGCTTCTACATGTTGAAGGTCCTTTCCCTAGCTTCTACATGTTGAAGACCCTTTCCCTAGCTTCTACATGTTGAAGGCCCTTTCCCTAGCTTCTACATGTTGAAGACCCTTTCCCTAGTCTCTACATGTTGAAGGTCCTTTCCCTAGCTTCTACATGTTGAAGACCCTTTCCCTAGCTTCTACATGTTGAAGGTCCTTTCCTAGCTTCTACATGTTGAAGGTCCTTTCCCTAGCTTCTACATGTTGAAGGCCCTTTCCCTAGCTTCTACATGTTGAAGACCCTTTCCTAGCTTCTACATGTTGAAGGCCCTTTCCCTAGCTTCTACATGTTGAAGGCCCTTTCCCCAGCTTCTACATGTTGAAGGCCCTTTCCCTAGCTTCTACATGTTGAAGGCCCTTTCCTAGCTTCTACATGTTGAAGACCCTTTCCCTAGCTTCTACATGTTGAAGACCCTTTCCCTAGCTTCTACATGTTGAAGGCCCTTTCCTAGCTTCTACATGTTGAAGACCCTTTCCCTATCTTCTACATGTTGAAGGCCCTTTCCCTAGCTTCTACATGTTGAATACCCTTTCCCTAGCTTCTACATGTTGAAGGCCCTTTCCTAGCTTCTACATGTTGAAGACCCTTTCCCTAGCTTCTACATGTTGAAGGCCCTTTCCCTAGCTTCTACATGTTGAAGGCCCTTTCCTAGCTTCTACATGTTGAAGACCCTTTCCCTATCTTCTACATGTTGAAGGCCCTTTCCCTAGCTTCTACATGTTGAAGACCCTTTCTCTAGCTTCTACATGTTGAAGGTCCTTTCCCTAGCTTCTACATGTTGAAGGCCCTTTCCCTAGCTTCTACAGGTTGAAGACCCTTTCCCTAGTTTCTACATGTTGAAGGCCCTTTCCCTAGCTTCTACAGGTTGAAGACCCTTTCCCTAGCTTCTACAGGTTGAAGACCCTTCCCTAGCTTCTACATGTTGAAGGCCCTTTCCCTAGCTTCTACATGTTGAAGGCCCTTTCCCTAGCTTCTACATGTTGAAGACCCTTTCCCTAGCTTCTACAGGTTGAAGGCCCTTTCCTAGCTTCTACATGTTGAAGACCCTTTCCCTAGCTTCTACATGTTGAAGACCCTTTCCCTAGCTTCTACAGGTTGAAGGCCCTTTCCCTAGCTTCTACATGTTGAAGACCCTTTCCCTAGCTTCTACATGTTGAAGACCCTTTCCCTAGCTTCTACATGTTGAAGACCCTTTCCCTAGCTTCTACATGTTGAAGGTCCTTTCCCTAGCTTCTACATGTTGAAGGCCCTTTCCCTAGCTTCTACATGTTGAAGGCCCTTTCCCTAGCGTCTACAGGTTGAAGGCCCTTTCCCTAGCTTCTACATGTTGAAGGCCCTTTCCCTAGCGTCTACATGTTGAAGGCCCTTTCCTAGCTTCTACATGTTGAAGACCCTTTCCCTAGCTTCTACATGTTGAAGGTCCTTTCCCTAGCTTCTACATGTTGAAGACCCTTTCCCTAGCTTCTACATGTTGAAGGCCCTTTCCCTAGCTTCTACATGTTGAAGGTCCTTTCCCTAGTCTCTACATGTTGAAGGCCCTTTCCCTAGCTTCTACATGTTGAAGACCCTTTCCCTAGCTTCTACATGTTGAAGGTCCTTTCCCTAGCTTCTACATGTTGAAGGCCCTTTCCCTAGCTTCTACATGTTGAAGGCCCTTTCCCCTAGTTTCTACATGTTGAAGACCCTTTCCCTAGCTTCTACATGTTGAAGGCCCTTTCCCTAGCTTCTACATGTTGAAGGCCCTTTCCCTAGCTTCTACATGTTGAAGGCCCTTTCCCTAGCTTCTACATGTTGAAGGCCCTTTCCCTAGCTTCTACATGTTGAAGACCCTTTCCCTAGCTTCTACATGTTGAAGACCCTTTCCCTAGCTTCTACATGTTGAAGGCCCTTTCCCTAGCTTCTACATGTTGAAGACCCTTTCCCTAGCTTCTACATGTTGAAGGCCCTTTCCCTAGCTTCTACATGTTGAAGACCCTTTCCCTAGCTTCTACATGTTGAAGGCCCTTTCCCTAGCTTCTACATGTTGAAGACCCTTTCCCTAGCTTCTACATGTTGAAGGCCCTTTCCCTAGCTTCTACATGTTGAAGGCCCTTTCCCTAGCTTCTACATGTTGAAGGTCCTTTCCCTAGTCTCTACATGTTGAAGGCCCTTTCCCTAGCTTCTACATGTTGAAGACCCTTTCCCTAGCTTCTACATGTTGAAGGTCCTTTCCCTAGCTTCTACATGTTGAAGGCCCTTTCCCTAGCTTCTACAGGTTGAAGACCCTTTCCCCTAGTTTCTACATGTTGAAGACCCTTTCCCTAGCTTCTACATGTTGAAGGCCCTTTCCCTAGCTTCTACAGGTTGAAGACCCTTCCCTAGCTTCTACATGTTGAAGGCCCTTTCCCTAGCTTCTACATGTTGAAGGCCCTTTCCCTAGCTTCTACATGTTGAAGACCCTTTCCCTAGCTTCTACAGGTTGAAGGCCCTTTCCTAGCTTCTACATGTTGAAGACCCTTTCCCTAGCTTCTACATGTTGAAGACCCTTTCCCTAGCTTCTACAGGTTGAAGGCCCTTTCCCTAGCTTCTACATGTTGAAGACCCTTTCCCTAGCTTCTACATGTTGAAGACCCTTTCCCTAGCTTCTACATGTTGAAGGCCCTTCTCCCAGCTTCTACATGTTGAAGACCCTTTCCCTAGCTTCTACATGTTGAAGGCCCTTCTCCCAGCTTCTACATGTTGAAGGCCCTTTCCTAGCTTCTACATGTTGAAGGCCCTTTCCCTAGCTTCTACATGTTGAAGGCCCCTTCCCTAGCTTCTACATGTTGAAGACCCTTTCCCTAGCTTCTACATGTTGAAGACCCTTTCCCTAGCTTCTACATGTTGAAGGCCCTTTCCTAGCTTCTACATGTTGAAGGCCCTTTCCCTAGCTTCTACATGTTGAAGGCCCTTTCCCTAGCTTCTACATGTTGAAGGCCCTTCCCCCAGCTTCTACATGTTGAAGACCCTTTCCCTAGTCTCTACATGTTGAAGACCCTTTCCCTAGCTTCTACATGTTGAAGACCCTTTCCCTAGCTTCTACATGTTGAAGACCCTTTCCTAGCTTCTACATGTTGAAGGTCCTTTCCCTAGCTTCTACATGTTGAAGGTCCTTTCCCTAGCTTCTACATGTTGAAGACCCTTTCCCCTAGTCTCTACATGTTGAAGACCCTTTCCCTAGCTTCTACATGTTGAAGCCCCTTTCCCTAGTCTCTACATGTTGAAGACCCTTTCCCTAGCTTCTACATGTTGAAGACCCTTTCCCTAGCTTCTACATGTTGAAGACCCTTTCCCTAGCTTCTACATGTTGAAGGTCCTTTCCCTAGCTTCTACATGTTGAAGGTCCTTTCCCTAGCTTCTACATGTTGAAGGCCCTTTCCCTAGCTTCTACATGTTGAAGACCCTTTCCCTAGCTTCTACATGTTGAAGGCCCTTTCCCTAGCTTCTACATGTTGAAGGCCCTTTCCCTAGCTTCTACATGTTGAAGGCCCTTTCCCTAGCTTCTACATGTTGAAGGCCCTTTCCCTAGCTTCTACATGTTGAAGACCCTTTCCTAGCTTCTACATGTTGAAGACCCTTTCCCTAGCTTCTACATGTTGAAGGCCCTTTCCCTAGCTTCTACATGTTGAAGACCCTTTCCCTATCTTCTACATGTTGAAGGCCCTTTCCCTAGCTTCTACATGTTGAATACCCTTTCCCTAGCTTCTACATGTTGAAGGCCCTTTCCCTAGCTTCTACATGTTGAAGGCCCTTTCCCTAGCTTCTACATGTTGAAGGCCCTTTCCCTAGCTTCTACATGTTGAAGGCCCTTTCCCTAGCTTCTACATGTTGAAGGCCCTTCCCCAGCTTCTACATGTTGAAGACCCTTTCCCTAGTCTCTACATGTTGAAGACCCTTTCCCTAGCTTCTACATGTTGAAGACCCTTTCCCTAGCTTCTACATGTTGAAGACCCTTTCCCTAGCTTCTACATGTTGAAGGTCCTTTCCCTAGCTTCTACATGTTGAAGGTCCTTTCCCTAGCTTCTACATGTTGAAGGCCCTTTCCCTAGTCTCTACATGTTGAAGACCCTTTCCCTAGCTTCTACATGTTGAAGACCCTTTCCCTAGTCTCTACATGTTGAAGACCCTTTCCCTAGCTTCTACATGTTGAAGACCCTTTCCTAGCTTCTACATGTTGAAGACCCTTTCCCTAGCTTCTACATGTTGAAGGTCCTTTCCCTAGCTTCTACATGTTGAAGGTCCTTTCCCTAGCTTCTACATGTTGAAGGCCCTTTCCCTAGCTTCTACATGTTGAAGACCCTTTCCCTAGCTTCTACATGTTGAAGGCCCTTTCCCTAGCTTCTACATGTTGAAGGCCCTTTCCCCAGCTTCTACATGTTGAAGGCCCTTTCCCTAGCTTCTACATGTTGAAGGCCCTTTCCTAGCTTCTACATGTTGAAGACCCTTTCCCTAGCTTCTACATGTTGAAGACCCTTTCCCTAGCTTCTACATGTTGAAGGCCCTTTCCCTAGCTTCTACATGTTGAAGACCCTTTCCCTATCTTCTACATGTTGAAGGCCCTTTCCCTAGCTTCTACATGTTGAATACCCTTTCCCTAGCTTCTACATGTTGAAGGCCCTTTCCCTAGTCTCTACATGTTGAAGACCCTTTCCCTAGCTTCTACATGTTGAAGGCCCTTTCCCTAGCTTCTACATGTTGAAGGCCCTTTCCCTAGCTTCTACATGTTGAAGGCCCTTTCCCTAGCTTCTACATGTTGAAGGCCCTTTCCCTAGCTTCTACATGTTGAAGACCCTTTCCCTAGCTTCTACATGTTGAAGGTCCTTTCCCTAGCTTCTACATGTTGAAGGCCCTTTCCCTAGCTTCTACAGGTTGAAGACCCTTTCCCTAGCTTCTACATGTTGAAGGTCCTTTCCCTAGCTTCTACAGGTTGAAGACCCTTTCCCTAGCTTCTACATGTTGAAGACCCTTCCCTAGCTTCTACATGTTGAAGGCCCTTTCCTAGCTTCTACATGTTGAAGGCCCTTTCCCTAGCTTCTACATGTTGAAGACCCTTTCCCTAGCTTCTACATGTTGAAGGCCCTTTCCCTAGCTTCTACATGTTGAAGACCCTTTCCCTAGCTTCTACATGTTGAAGACCCTTTCCCTAGCTTCTACAGGTTGAAGGCCCTTTCCCTAGCTTCTACATGTTGAAGACCCTTTCCTAGCTTCTACATGTTGAAGACCCTTTCCCCTAGCTTCTCATGTTGAAGGCCCTTCTCCCAGCTTCTACATGTTGAAGACCCTTTCCCTAGCTTCTACATGTTGAAGGCCCTTCTCCCAGCTTCTACATGTTGAAGGCCCTTTCCCTAGCTTCTACATGTTGAAGGCCCTTTCCCTAGCTTCTACATGTTGAAGGCCCTTCCCTAGCTTCTACATGTTGAAGACCCTTTCCCTAGCTTCTACATGTTGAAGACCCTTTCCCCTAGCTTCTACATGTTGAAGGCCCTTTCCTAGCTTCTACATGTTGAAGGCCCTTTCCCTAGCTTCTACATGTTGAAGGCCCTTTCCCTAGCTTCTACATGTTGAAGGCCCTTCCCCAGCTTCTACATGTTGAAGACCCTTTCCCTAGTCTCTACATGTTGAAGACCCTTTCCCTAGCTTCTACATGTTGAAGACCCTTTCCCTAGCTTCTACATGTTGAAGACCCTTTCCCTAGCTCCTACATGTTGAAGACCCTTTCCCTAGCTTCTACATGTTGAAGGCCCTTTCCTAGCTTCTACATGTTGAAGACCCTTTCCTAGCTTCTACATGTTGAAGACCCTTTCCCTAGCTTCTACATGTTGAAGGCCCTTTCCTAGCTTCTACATGTTGAAGACCCTTTCCCTAGCTTCTACATGTTGAAGACCCTTTCCCTAGCTTCTACATGTTGAAGACCCTTTCCCTAGCTTCTACATGTTGAAGACCCTTTCCCTAGCTTCTACATGTTGAAGGCCCTTTCCCTAGCTTCTACATGTTGAAGACCCTTTCCCTAGTCTCTACATGTTGAAGGCCCTTTCCCTAGTCTCTACATGTTGAAGGCCCTTTCCCTAGCTTCTACATGTTGAAGGCCCTTTCCCTAGCTTCTACATGTTGAAGGCCCTTTCCCTAGCTTCTACATGTTGAAGACCCTTTCCCTAGTCTCTACATGTTGAAGGCCCTTTCCCTAGTCTCTACATGTTGAAGACCCTTTCCCTAGCTTCTACATGTTGAAGACCCTTTCCCTAGTCTCTACATGTTGAAGGCCCTTTCCCTAGCTTCTACATGTTGAAGGCCCTTTCCCTAGTCTCTACATGTTGAAGGCCCTTTCCCTAGCTTCTACATGTTGAAGGCCCTTTCCCTAGCTTCTACATGTTGAAGGCCCTTTCCCTAGTCTCTACATGTTGAAGGCCCTTTCCCTAGCTTCTACATGTTGAAGGCCCTTTCCCTAGCTTCTACATGTTGAAGGCCCTTTCCCTAGTCTCTACATGTTGAAGGCCCTTTCCCTAGCTTCTACATGTTGAAGACCCTTTCCCTAGCTTCTACATGTTGAAGACCCTTTCCCTAGCTTCTACATGTTGAAGGCCCTTTCCCTAGTCTCTACATGTTGAAGACCCTTTCCCTAGTTTCTACATGTTGAAGGCCCTTTCCCTAGCTTCTACATGTTGAAGACCCTTTCCCTAGCTTCTACATGTTGAAGGCCCTTTCCCTAGCTTCTACATGTTGAAGACCCTTTCCCTAGCTTCTACATGTTGAAGGCCCTTTCCCTAGTCTCTACATGTTGAAGGCCCTTTCCCTAGCTTCTACATGTTGAAGGCCCTTTCCCTAGCTTCTACATGTTGAAGACCCTTTCCCTAGCTTCTACATGTTGAAGACCCTTTCCCTAGCTTCTACATGTTGAAGACCCTTTCCCTAGTCTCTACAGGTTGAAGGCCCTTTCCCTAGCTTCTACATGTTGAAGACCCTTTCCCTAGCTTCTACATGTTGAAGGCCCTTTCCCTAGCTTCTACATGTTGAAGACCCTTTCCCTAGTCTCTACATGTTGAAGACCCTTTCCCTAGTCTCTACATGTTGAAGACCATTTCCCTAGCTTCTACATGTTGAAGGCCCTTTCCCTAGCTTCTACATGTTGAAGGCCCTTTCCCTAGTCTCTACATGTTGAAGACCCTTTCCCCTAGTCTCTACATGTTGAAGACCCTTTCCCTAGCTTCTACATGTTAAAGGCCCTTTCCCCAGCTTCTACATGTTGAAGACCCTTTCCCTAGCTTCTACATGTTGAAGACCCTTTCCCTAGCTTCTACATGTTGAAGACCCTTTCCCTAGCTTCTACATGTTGAAGACCCTTTCCCTAGCTTCTACATGTTGAAGGCCCTTTCCCTAGCTTCTACATGTTGAAGACCCTTTCCTAGCTTCTACATGTTGAAGACCCTTTCCTAGCTTCTACATGTTGAAGGCCCTTTCCCTAGTCTCTACATGTTGAAGACCCTTTCCCTAGCTTCTACATGTTGAAGACCCTTTCCCTAGTCTCTACATGTTGAAGACCCTTTCCTAGCGTCTACAGGTTGAAGGCCCTTTCCCTAGCTTCTACATGTTGAAGACCCTTTCCCTAGTTTCTACATGTTGAAGGCCCTTTCCCTAGCTTCTACATGTTGAAGACCCTTTCCCTAGCGTCTACAGGTTGAAGGCCCTTTCCCTAGCTTCTACATGTTGAAGACCCTTTCCCTAGTCTCTACATGTTGAAGGCCCTTTCCCTAGCTTCTACATGTTGAAGACCCTTTCCCTAGCTTCTACATGTTGAAGACCCTTTCCCTAGCTTCTACATGTTGAAGGCCCTTTCCCTAGCTTCTACATGTTGAAGACCCTTTCCCTAGTCTCTACATGTTGAAGGCCCTTTCCCTAGCTTCTACATGTTGAAGACCCTTTCCCTAGCTTCTACATGTTGAAGGCCCTTTCCCTAGCTTCTACATGTTGAAGACCCTTTCCCTAGCTTCTACATGTTGAAGACCCTTTCCCTAGCTTCTACATGTTGAAGACCCTTTCCCTAGCTTCTACATGTTGAAGGCCCTTTCCCTAGCTTCTACATGTTGAAGGCCCTTTCCCTAGCTTCTACATGTTGAAGGCCCTTTCCCTAGCTTCTACATGTTGAAGGCCCTTTCCCTAGTCTCTACATGTTGAAGGCCCTTTCCCTAGCTTCTACATGTTGAAGGCCCTTTCCCTAGTCTCTACATGTTGAAGACCCTTTCCCTAGCTTCTACATGTTGAAGGCCCTTTCCCTAGTCTCTACATGTTGAAGGCCCTTTCCCTAGCTTCTACATGTTGAAGACCCTTTCCCTAGCTTCTACATGTTGAAGGCCCTTTCCTAGTCTCTACATGTTGAAGGTCATTTCCTAGCTTCTACATGTTGAAGGCCCTTTCCCTAGCTTCTACATGTTGAAGGCCCTTTCCTAGCTTCTACATGTTGAAGACCCTTTCCTTAGCTTCTACATGTTGAAGGTCCTTTCCCTAGTTTCTACATGTTGAAGACCCTTTCCCTAGCTTCTACATGTTGAAGACCCTTTCCCTAGCTTCTACATGTTGAAGGCCCTTTCCCTAGCTTCTACATGTTGAAGGCCCTTTCCTAGCTTCTACATGTTGAAGGCCCTTTCCCTAGCTTCTACATGTTGAAGACCCTTTCCCTAGCTTCTTCTACATGTTGAAGACCCTTTCCCTAGTCTCTACATGTTGAAGACCCTTTCCTAGCTTCTACATGTTGAAGACCCTTTCCCTAGCTTCTACATGTTGAAGACCCTTTCCCTAGCTTCTACATGTTGAAGACCCTTTCCCTAGCTTCTACATGTTGAAGGCCCTTTCCCTAGCTTCTACATGTTGAAGACCCTTTCCCTAGCTTCTACATGTTGAAGACCCTTTCCCTAGCTTCTACATGTTGAAGACCCTTTCCCTAGCTTCTACATGTTGAAGACCCTTTCCCTAGCTTCTACATGTTGAAGACCCTTTCCCTAGCTTCTACATGTTGAAGACCCTTTCCCTAGCTTCTACATGTTGAAGGCCCTTTCCCTAGCTTCTACATGTTGAAGACCCTTTCCCTAGCTTCTACATGTTGAAGACCCTTTCCCTAGCTTCTACATGTTGAAGACCCTTTCCCTAGTCTCTACATGTTGAAGACCCTTTCCCTAGCTTCTACATGTTGAAGGCCCTTTCCCTAGCTTCTACATGTTGAAGACCCTTTCCCTAGCTTCTACATGTTGAAGGTCCTTTCCTAGCTTCTACATGTTGAAGACCCTTTCCCTAGCTTCTACATGTTGAAGACCCTTTCCCTAGCTTCTACATGTTGAAGGCCCTTTCCCTAGCTTCTACATGTTGAAGACCCTTTCCCTAGCTTCTACATGTTGAAGACCCTTCCCTAGCTTCTACATGTTGAAGGCCCTTTCCCTAGCTTCTACATGTTGAAGACCCTTTCCCTAGCTTCTACATGTTGAAGACCCTTTCCCTAGCTTCTACATGTTGAAGACCCTTTCCCTAGAAGACCCTTCCTAGCTTCTACATGTTGAAGACCCTTTCCCTAGCTTCTACATGTTGAAGACCCTTTTGAAGGCCCTAGCTTCTACATGTTGAAGACCCTTTCCCTAGCTTCTACATGTTGAAGACCCTTTCCCTAGCTTCTACATGTTGAAGGCCCTTTCCCTAGCTTCTACATGTTGAAGGCCCTTTCCCCTAGCTTCTACATGTTGAAGACCCTTTCCCTAGTCTCTACATGTTGAAGACCCTTTCCCTAGCTTCTACATGTTGAAGACCCTTTCCCTAGCTTCTACATGTTGAAGGCCCTTTCCCTAGCTTCTACATGTTGAAGGCCCTTTCCCTAGCTTCTACATATTGAAGACCCCGTCTACATGGTGTCTACCTGTTGAAGACAGAAGGGTTGGGGGTTAGGGTGATGTTGTTCCTCTTCCTCCTCCTGCTCTTTTTCCTCCTCCCCCTCTTCATACTCTTCCTTCTTCTCCTCCTCTTCCTCCTCCCCCTGCTCCTCCTCCTCTTCCTCTTGCTCCTCTTCTTCTACTTCCTCATCCTACAAATACTCAGTATTTATCTTTGTGCCCTGCCAGGTAACTGTGCTAGCATATGTTCCTCCTTCTCCCTCTCCCTAACACGCTCCCTGCAGCCCCCTCAGTGTTCCCTCACTAAACTGGTACGTGAGCTTCCTCTTCACCTTACAGATCTCTCCTGTTCTGCTGTAGTTTCTGAGTGCTCGAGCCATCTTCTGGTATGTCATGGTCTTGCGATTTCCCTTCCTTCGGCCCCACAGCTGGGCCAGACGCTCCTTGTTCTGGGAGGAGAACTGGAAGGTGCCGGAGCAGGACTGTACCCACCAGATGCAGCTCCGCATGGAGGGGGTCTGTAGCATCTCAAACAGAAAGTGGAACAGACGTTCCTTCTTCTTTCCTGTCGGGGCAAAAGGGGGGGGGGATACAGGAAGTAAGTATATTGTTATTTATTCGTGTTTATTCGTTATTAAGGTTGGTGGTGTGTGTGTGGTAGTGTGTAGTGTTGTGGGTGTGTGTGGTAGTGTGTAGTGGTGAGGTAGTGTGGGTGGCTGGATGGGACGTGGGTCTGATAGAAGAGTGAGACAGGGGTCACTGGTGAGTAAGGCTGTGATGTAGTGGTGTCAGCGTGTGCTGTGTTGTCAGCGTGTGCTGTGGTGTCAGTATGTAGTGGTGTCAGCGTGTGCTGTGGTGTCAGTATGTAGTGGTGTCAGCGTGTGCTGTGGTGTCAGTATGTAGTGGTGTCAGCGTGTGCTGTGTTGTGGTGTCAGCGTGTGCTGTGGTGTCAGTGTGTGTAGTGGTGTTGGTGTGTGTAGTGGTGTGGGTGTGTGTAGTGGTGTGTAGTGGTGAGGCAGTGTGTAGTTGTGTGGTAGTGTGTAGTGGTGTGGGTGTGTGTGGTAGTGTGTAGTAGTGTGGTAGTTGTGTGGTCGTGTGTAGTGGTAGTGTGTAGTGGTGTGGTATAGTGTAACTTGTGGTAATGTGTAGTGGTTTTGGTGTGTGTAGTGGTGTGGGTAGGTGTTTGCCGGTGTGTAGTGGTGTGGTAGCGTGTAGTGGTGGGATAGTGTGTAGTGGTGTGTGTTTGTGGTAGTGTGTAGTGGGGTGGGTGTGTGTGGTAGTGTGTAGTGGTGTGGTTGCGTGTAGTTGTGTGGTAGTGTGCAGTTGTGTGGTAGTGTGTAGTGGTGTGGGTGTGTGGTATTGTGTAGTGGTGTGGTAGCGTGTAGTTGTGTGGTAGTGTGTAGTGGTGTGGGTGTGTGTAGTGGTGTGGTATAGTGTAATTGTGTGGTAGCGTGTACTGGTGTGTGGTGTGGTAGTGTGTAGTGGTGTGGTAGTGTGTTGGTGTGGGTGTGTGTAATGGTGTGGGTAGTGTGTAATGGTGTGGGTAGTGTGTAGTGGTGTGGGTGTGTGTAGTGGTGTGATAGTGTGTAGTGGTGTGGTAGTGTGTTGGTGTGGGTGTATGTAGTGGTGTGGGTGTGTGTAATGGTGTGGGTACTGTGTATTGGTGTGGGTGTGTGTAGTGGTGTGGGTAGGTGTTTGCCGGGGTGTAGTGGTGTGATAGTGTGTAGTGGTGTGGGTGTATGTTTGTGGTAGTGTGTAGTGGTGTGGTAGTGTGTAGTGCTGTTGTAGTGGTGTTGTAGTGTGTAGTGTTGTGGGTGTGTGTAGTGTTGTGGGGGTGTGTGTGTGTTTGTGGGTGTGTGTAGTGGTAGTGTGTAGTGGTGTGGTATGGGTGTGTGTAGTGGTGTGGGTAGGTGTTTGCCGGTGTGTAATGGTGTGGTAGTGTGTAGTGGTATGGGTGTGTGTAATGGTGTGGGTAGTGTGTAGTGGTGTGGTCGCGTGTAGTGGTGTGGTCGCGTGTAGTGGTGTGGGTGTGTGTAATGGTGTGGGTAGTGTGTAATGGTGTGGGTAGTGGTGTAGTGGTGTGGTCGTGTGTAGTGGTGTAGTGGTGTGGTCGTGTGTGGTGGTGTAGTGGTGTGGTAGTTTGTAGTGGTGTGGTAGTGTGTGGTGGTGTGGGTGTGTGTAGTGGTGTGGGTATGTGTTTGCCGGGGTGTAGTGTAGTGGTGTGGTAGTGTGTAGTGGTGTGATAGTGTGTGTAGTGGTGTATGTAGTGGTGTGGTAGTGTGTAGTGGTGTGGTAGTGTGTAGTGGTGTGATAGTGTGTGTAGTGGTGTATGTAGTGGTGTGGTAGTGTGTAGTGGTGTGGTAGTGTGTAGTGGTGTGATAGTGTGTAGTGGTGTGGGTGTATTTAGTGGCGTGGGTGTATGTAATGGTGTGGTAGCGTGTAGTGGTGTGGTAGTGTGTAGTGGTGTGTGTTTGTGGTGGTGTGTAGTGGCGTGGGTGTGTGTAATGGTGTGGTAGCGTGTAGTGGTGAGGTAGTGTGTAGTGGTGAGGTAGTGTGTAGTGGTGTGGCTGTGTGTTTGTCGTTGTGTAGTGGTAGTGTGTAGTGGCGTGGGTGTGTAGTCGTGTGGGTGTATGTATTGGTGTGGGTGTGTGTAGTGGTGTGGGTAGGTGTTTGCCGGGTGTAGTGGTGTGGGTATGTGTTTGCCGGGGTGTAGTGTAGTGGTGTGGTAGTGTGTAGTGCTGTTGTAGTGGTGTTGTAGTGTGTAGTGTTGTGGGTGTGTGTAGTGTTGTGGGGGTGTGTGTGTGTTTGTGGGTGTGTGTAGTGGTAGTGTGTAGTTGTGTGGTATTGTGTAGTGGTATGGGTGTGTGTAATGGTGTGAGTCTTGTGTAGTGGTAGTGTGTAGTGGTGTGGTCGCGTGTAGTAGTGTGGTCGCGTGTAGTGGTGTGGGTAGGTGTTTGCCGGTGTGTAGTGGTGTAGTGGTGTGGTCGTGTGTGGTGGTGTAATGGTGTGGGTGGTGTGTAGTGGTGTGGGTGGTGTGTAGTGGTGTGGGTGGTGTGTAGTGGTGTGGTTAGTGTGTAGTGGTGTGGTTAGTGTGTAGTGGTGTGGTAGTGTGTGGTGGTGTGTGTAGTGGTGTGCGTAGGTGTTTGCCGGTGTGTAGTGGTGTGGTAGTTTGTAGTGGTGTGTAGTGGTGTGGTTAGTGTGTAGTGGTGTGGGTGGTGTGTAGTGGTGTGGTTAGTGTGTAGTGGTGTGGTAGTGTGTAGTGGTGTGGTAGTGTGTAGTGGTGTGGGTATGTGTTTGCCGGTGTGTCGTGGTGTGGTAGTGTGTAGTGGTGTGGTAGTGTGTAGTGGTGTGGTAGTGTGTAGTGGTGTGATAGTGTGTAGTGGTGTGGGTGTATTTAGTGGCGTGGGTGTATGTAATGGTGTGGTAGTGTGTAGTGGTGAGGTAGTGGGTAGTAGTGTGGGTGTGTGTAGTGGTGTGGGTGTAGTGGTGTGGGTGTTTGTCGCGGTCTGGGTGTGTGTAGTGGTGTGGGTGTGTGTAGTGGTGTGGGTGTATGTAGTGGTGTGGGTGTGTGTGTGGGTGTATGTAGTGGTGTGGGTGTGTGGTGGTGTGGGTGTATGTAGTGGTGTGGGTGTATGTAGTGGTGTGGGTGTATGTAGTGGTGTGGGTGTATGTAGTGGTGTGGGTGTATGTAGTGGTGTGGGTGTGTGTGGTGTTGTTACCTGAGTGTGATGTGAGGGGCAGTATTTCGCTCGTCTTCCTGCCTCTCCTCTCAGCAGGGGGGCAGGAGAGAGCGTCGGAGGGAGAGGATGGAGGGTAGTCTAGACAGAGGGAGCTGGAGGAGTCAGACTCACTGCAGGGAGTTGTCTCACTGGAATCCTGAAACACGCATCCCCTCAGTCAGACAGTTTAAATGTCAGTCTGACTTACATTATTACATTCAATATCTTTCCTTATTAATGTGTAGTACGGTGTAGTAGGTGTGTAGTAAATGTGTAGTAGCCCTGTTGAGTGTTGTAGGTGTGTAGTAAACGTGTAGTAGCCCTGTTGAGTGTTGTAGGTGTGTAGTAAACGTGTAGTAGCCCTGTTGAGTGTTGTAGGTGTGTAGTAAACGTGTAGTAGCCCTGTTGAGTGTTGTAGGTGTGTAGTAAACGTGTAGTAGCCCTGTTGAGTGTTGTAGGTGTGTAGTAAACGTGTAGTAGCCCTGTTGAGTGTTGTAGGTGTGTAGTAAACGTGTAGTAGCCCTGTTGAGTGTTGTAGGTGTGTAGTAAACGTGTAGTAGCCCTGTTGAGTGTTGTAGGTGTGTAGTAAACGTGTAGTAGCCCTGTTGAGTGTTGTAGGTGTGTAGTAAACGTGTAGTAGCCCTGTTGAGTGTTGTAGGTGTGTAGTAAACGTGTAGTAGCCCTGTTGTATTGTGTAGTAGAGCAGCCATCTCAGTAATCATGTTGAGTGTTGTAGGTGTGTAGTAAACGTGTAGTAGCCCTGTTGAGTGTTGTAGGTGTGTAGTAAACGTGTAGTAGCCCTGTTGTATTGTGTAGTAGAGCAGCCATCTCAGTAGTCATGTTGAGTGTTGTAGGTGTGTAGTAAACGTGTAGTAGCCCTGTTGAGTGTTGTAGGTGTGTAGTAAACGTGTAGTAGCCCTGTTGTATTGTGTAGTAGAGCAGCCATCTCAGTAGTCATGTTGAGTGTTGTAGGTGTGTAGTAAACGTGTAGTAGCCCTGTTGTATTGTGTAGTAGAGCAGCCATCTCAGTAGTCATGTTGAGTGTTGTAGGTGTGTAGTAAACGTGTAGTAGCCCTGTTGAGAGTTGTAGGTGTGTAGTAAACGTGTAGTAGCCCTGTTGTATTGTGTAGTAGAGCAGCCATCTCAGTAGTCATGTTGAGGGTTGTAGGTGTGTAGTAAACGTGTAGTAGTCATGTTGTATTGTGTAGTAGAGCAGCCATCTCAGTAGTCATGTTGAGTGTTGTAGGTGTGTAGTAAACGTGTAGTAGCCCTGTTGTATTGTGTAGTAGAGCAGCCTTCTCAGTAGTCATGTTGAGGGTTGTAGGTGTGTAGTAAACGTGTAGTAGCCCTGTTGAGTGTTGTAGGTGTGTAGTAAACGAGTAGTAGCCCTGTTGAGTGTTGTAGGTGTGTAGTAAACATGTAGTAGCCCTGTTGAGTGTTGTAGGTGTGTAGTAAACGTGTAGTAGCCCTGTTGTATTGTGTAGTAGAGCAGCCATCTCAGTAATCATGTTGAGTGTTGTAGGTGTGTAGTAAACGTGTAGTAGCCCTGTTGAGTGTTGTAGGTGTGTAGTAAACGTGTAGTAGCCCTGTTGTATTGTGTAGTAGAGCAGCCATCTCAGTAGTCATGTTGAGTGTTGTAGGTGTGTAGTAAACCCTGTTGTATTGTAGCCCTCTCAGTTGAGTGTTGTAGGTGTGTAGTAAACGTGTAGTAGCCCTGTTGTATTGTGTAGTAGAGCAGCCATCTCAGTAGTCATGTTGAGTGTTGTAGGTGTGTAGTAAACGTGTAGTAGCCCTGTTGTATTGTGTAGTAGAGCAGCCATCTCAGTAGTCATGTTGAGTGTTGTAGGTGTGTAGTAAATGTGTAGTAGCCCTGTTGTATTGGGTAGTAGAGCAGCCATCTCAGTAGTCATGTTGAGGGTTGTAGGTGTGTAGTAAACGTGTAGTAGTCATGTTGTATTGTGTAGTAGAGCAGCCATCTCAGTAGTCATGTTGAGTGTTGTAGGTGTGTAGTAAACGTGTAGTAGCCCTGTTGTATTGTGTAGTAGAGCAGCCTTCTCAGTAGTCATGTTGAGTGTTGTAGGTGTGTAGTAAATGTGTAGTAGCCCTGTTGTATTGTGTAGTAGAGCAGCCATCTCAGTAGTCATGTTGAGTGTTGTAGGTGTGTAGTAAACGTGTAGTAGTCATGTTGTATTGTGTAGTAGAGCAGCCATCTCAGTAGTCATGTTGAGGGTTGTAGGTGTGTAGTAAACGTGTAGTAGCCCTGTTGTGTGTTGTAGGTGTGTAGTAAACGTGTAGTAGCCCTGTTGTATTGTGTAGTAGAGCAGCCATCTCAGTAGCCCTGTTGAGGGTTGTAGGTGTGTAGTAAACGTGTAGTAGCCCTGTTGAGTGTTGTAGGTGTGTAGTAAACGTGTAGTAGCCCTGTTGAGTGTTGTAGGTGTGTAGTAAACGTGTAGTAGCCCTGTTGTATTGTGTAGTAGAGCAGCCATCTCAGTAGCCCTGTTGAGTGTTGTAGGTGTGTAGTAAACGTGTAGTAGCCCTGTTGTATTGTGTAGTAGAGCAGCCATCTCAGTAGTCATGTTGAGTGTTGTAGGTGTGTAGTAAACGTGTAGTAGCCCTGTTGAGTGTTGTAGGTGTGTAGTAAACGCCCTGTTGTATTGTGTAGTAGAGCAGCCATGTCAGTAGTCAACAGTGTCAGTTAGCCCTGTTGAATTGTGTACCAATAAAACCATTCAAAACCTCTCCGTAGTCACCATACAGGAGTCAATGTTAAAAGTCAGTGAATCTGCCCAATGAAAACCATTCAAAACCTTCTCCGTAAACTTGACCTTTTCCTATACAAATGTCTATAGTGAATGGCATTTTTATACAAATGTCTAAATGGAATGAAATATTAACATGACAAATTCTCCTAGTGGAATGCCCAAATATTAACATTATACAAATGTCTATAGTGGAATGGCCTAAATATTAACATTATACAAATGTCTATAGTGGAATGGCCTAAATATTAACATTATACAAATGTCTATTGTGGAATGGCCTAAATATTAACATTATACAAATGTCTATTGTGGAATGGCCTAAATATTAACATTATACAAATGTCTATAGTGGAATGGCTTAAATATTAACATTATACAAATGTCTATAGTGGAATGGCTTAAATATTAACATTATACAAATGTCTATAGTGGAATGGCCTAAATATTAACATTATACAAATGTGCAAATATACATAAATAATAATATTGTGAAGACTTCTGCATTACGGCCCTTACAGTATGCATGTTGTGTGAGAGGGTGTGTTCATTGTACTCACCCAGTGGTTGCCATGAAGACGAGGCCATTCTGTGGGCGGAGCCTGTTTTTCATATTCCTTATTAAGAGAAGTATAGTCATAATGCCACTGGTAGGCATACTGACCAGACCAGCTGTTCTCTGAGGAGACAATATATCAATAGGTCAACAAATGAATCAATCAGGTAATCAGGTAATCAATCAGGTAATCAAGTAATCAGGTAATCAATCAGGTAATCAGGTAATCAGGTAATCAATCAGGCAATCAACCAATCAATCAGGCAATCAATCAATCAATCAATCAGGTAATCAATCAATCAATCAGGCAATCAATCAGGCAATCAATCAGGCAATCAATCAGGTAATCAATCAGGTAATCAATCAATCAGGCAATCAATCAATCAGGTAATCAATCAATCAATCAGGCAATCAGGTAATCAATCAGGCAATCAGGTAATCAATCAGGCAATCAATCAATCAATCAGGTAATCAATCAATCAATCAGGTAATCAATCAGGCAATCAGGTAATCAATCAGGTAATCAGGTAATCAATCAATCAATCAGGCAATCAGGTAATCAATCAATCAATCAATCAGGTAATCAATCAGGCAATCAGGTAATCAATCAATCAATCAGGTAATCAATCAAATCAATCAATCAATCAATCAGGTAATCAATCAATCAATCAATCAGGTAATCAAATCAATCAATCAGGTAATCAATCAATCAATCAATCAATCAATCAATCAATCAGGTAATCAATCAATCAGGCAATCAGGTAATCAATCAATCAATCAATCAATCAGGCAATCAATCAGGCAATCAGGTAATCAATCAGGCAATCAATCAATCAATCAGGTAATCAATCAATCAATCAATCAGGTAATCAATCAGGCAATCAGGTAATCAATCAGGCAATCAGGTAATCAATCAATCAATCAATCAGGTAATCAATCAATCAATCAGGCAATCAATCAGGCAATCCGGTAATCAATCAGTCAATCAATCAATCAATCAGGTAATCAATCAATCAATCAATCAGGTAATCAATCAGGCAATCAGGTAATCAATCAGGCAATCAGGTAATAAATCAATCAATCAGGTAATCAATCAGGCAATCAGGTAATCAGGCAATCAGGTAATCACGCAATCAGGTAATCAACCAATCAATCAGGTAATCAACCAATCAATCAGGCAATCAGTTAATCAATCAGGCAATCAGGTAATCAATCAGGCAATCAGGTAATCAATCAGGCAATCAGGTAATCAGGTAATCAGGTAATCAACCAATCAACCAATCAATCAGGCAATCAGGTAATCAATCAGGCAATCAGGCAATCAGGTAATCAATCAGGCAATCAGGTAATCAATCAGGCAATCAGGTAATCAATCAGGCAATCAGGTAATCAATCAGGCAATCAGGTAATCAACCAATCAATCAGGCAATCAGGTAATCAATCAAGCAATCAACCAATCAATCAGGCAATCAGGTAATCAACCAATCAACCAATCAATCAGGCAATCAGGTAATCAATCAGGCAATCAGGCAATCAGGTAATCAATCAGGCAATCAGGTAATCAATCAGGCAATCAGGTAATCAATCAGGCAATCAGGTAATCAACCAATCAATCAGGTAATCAACCAATCAATCAGGCAATCAGGTAATCAACCAATCAATCAGGCAATCAGGTAATCAATCAGGCAATCAGGTAATCAATCAGGCAATCAGGTAATCAATCAGGCAATCAGGTAATCAATCAGGCAATCAGGTAATCAATCAGGCAATCAGGTAATCAACCAATCAATCAGGCAATCAGGTAATCAGGTAATCAACCAATCAACCAATCAATCAGGTAATCAACCAATCAATCAGGCAATCAGGTAATCAACCAATCAATCAGTCAATCAGGCAATCAGGTAATCAACCAAACAACCAATCAATCAGGCAATCAACCAAACAACCAATCAATCAGGCAATCAACCAATCAATCAGGCAATCAACCAATCAATCAGGCAATCAACCAACCAATCAGGCAATCAGTTAATCAACCAAACAACCAATCAATCAACCAAACAACCAATCAATCAGGCAATCAACCAATCAATCAGGCAATCAGGTAATCAACTAATCAGGCAATCAGGTAGTCAACCAATCAACCAATCAATCAGGTAATCAACCAATCAATCAGTTTATTAATCAATCAATAAGAGAATAAACAAATGTATAAATCAATCGACCACTCAATCAATCAATAAACACACACACGCTCACCTATGACGCTGGTCTCCTGGTGTTGGTGTGAGTGTGTGTGTGTTTGCTGAGCGGGCGTGGCAGGAGGCGTAGGAGGCGTGTGTTGGACGTCCAGGGAGTGTTCCTGTAGATATTCCTCTATGACGTCCAGGTCCACCTCTACCGGGGTCTGGGTAGGACCGGGCCAGCCTGGGATATAACCCATCTAGAGGAGACAGCGCGGTCAGTGTATACGTACTGTGTATATACTGTCTATATATATATATATATAATATTGAGTTGCACCCCCTTTTGCCCTCAGAACAGCCTCAATTCGTCGGGTCATGGACTCTACAAGGTGTCGAAAGCATTCAAGGTGACTCCAATGCTTCCCACAGTTGTGTCAAATTGGCTGGATGTCCTTTGGGTGGTGTACCATTCTAGGTACATACATGAAGCTGTTGAGTGTGAAAAACCCACCAGAGCTGCAGTTCTTGACAGACTCAAACCAGTGCCCCTGGGCACCTACTACCGTACCCCATTCAAAGGAACTGAAATATTTTGTCTTTCCCATTCACCCTCTGAATGGCACACATACACAATCCATGTCTCAATTCTCTCAATTCTTAATAATCCTTCTTCAACATGTCTCCTCCCCTTCATCTACATGTCTCCTCCCCTTCTTCTTCAACCTGTCTCCTCCCCTTCATCTACATGTCTCCTCCCCTTCTTCTTCAACCTGTCTCCTCCCCTTCATCTACATGTCTCCTCCCCTTCTTCTTCAACCTGTCTCCTCCCCTTCATCTACATGTCTCCTCCCCTTCTTCTTCAACCTGTCTCCTCCCCTTCATCTACATGTCTCCTCCCCTTCTTCTTCAACCTGTCTCCTCCCCTTCATCTACATGTCTCCTCCCCTTCATCTACACTGATTGAAGTGGATTTAATAAGTGACATCAATAAGAGATGAAAGCTTTCACCTGGATTCACCTGGTCAGTCCATGTCCTAATGTTTCTAACCCTAATCCTAACCCTAACCCTCACCTGGATTCACCTGGTCATTTGATGTCCTAATGTTTCTAACCCTCACCCTAACCCTCACCTGGATTCACCTGGTCAGTCCATGTCCTAATGTTTCTAACCCTAACCCTAACCCTCACCCTAACCCTCACCCTAACCCTAACCTGGATTCACCTGGTCAGTCCATGTCCTAATGTTTCTAACCCTAACCCTAACCCTAACCCTCACCTGGATTCACCTGGTCAGTCCATGTCCTAATGTTTCTAACCCTAACCCTCACCCTAACCCTCACCTGGATTCACCTGGTCAGTCCATGTCCTAATGTTTCTAACCCCTAACCCTAACCCTCACCCTCACCCTCACCCCCTAACCCTAACCCTCACCCTCACCTGGATTCACCTGGTCAGTCCATGTCCTAATGTTTCTAACCCTAACCCTAACCCTCACCCCAACCCTCACCCTAACCCTCACCCTAACCCTCACCCTCACCCTCACCCTAACCTCACCCTCACCCTCACCCTAACCCTCACCCTAACCCTCACCCCTCACCCTCACCCCAACCCTCACCCTAACCTGGATTCACCTGGTCAGTCGATGTCCTAATGTTTCTAACCCTCACCCTCACCCCAACCCTCACCCTAACCCTTACCCTAACCCTCACCCTCACCCTCACCCCAACCCTCACCCTAACCCTCACCCTCACCCCAACCCTCACCCTAACCCTCACCCTCACCCCAACCCTCACCCTAACCCTCACCTTCACCCTAAACCTCACCCTAACCCTCACCCTAACCCTCACCCTCACCGTCACCCTAACCCTCACCCTAACCCTCACCCTAACCCTCACCCTAACCCTAATATGTTATAAACTGAGTATATATAAACACCTTCAAGCTCAAACATACTAAGCACAAAATCACTGGAATATAACTTAGAGTACTATAACAAGGACTGTCACATGGACTGTAGCAAGGACTGGAATATAACTTAGAGGACTGTAACAAGGACTGGGACTGTAACAAGGACTGTCACATGGACTGTAGCAAGGACTGGAATATAACTTAGAGGACTGTAACAAGGACTGGGACTGTAACAAGGACTGTATTAATGACTATAACATGGACTATAACAATGAATGTAGCAAGGACTGGGACTGTCACATGGACTGTAGCAATGAATGCAGCAAGGACTGGGACTCACATGGACTGTAACAATGACTATAACAATGACTATAACAAAAAATGTAGCATGGACTATAACATGGACTATAACATGAACTACAACATGGACTATAACATGAACTATAACATGAACTACAACATGGACTATAACATGGACTATAACATGGACTATAACATGAACTATAACATGAACTACAACATGGACTATAACATGGACTATAACATGAACTACAACATGGACTATAACAAGGACTACAACATGGACTATAACAAGGACTACAACATGGACTATAACATGGACTATAACATGGACTATAACATGGACTATAACATGGACTATAACATGGACTATAACATGGACTATAACATGGACTATAACATGGACTATAACATGGACTATAACATGGACTATAACATGAACTACAACATGGACTGTAACAATGACTACAACATGGACTATAACATGAACTACAACATGGACTATAACATGAACTATAACATGAACTACAACATGGACTATAACATGGACTATAACATGGACTATAACATGAACTATAACATGAACTACAACATGGACTATAACATGGACTATAACATGGACTATAACATGGACTATAACAAGGACTACAACATGGACTGTAACATGGACTGTAACATGGACTATAACATGGACTATAACATGGACTGTAACATGGACTATAACAAGGACTACAACATGGACTGTAACATGGACTGTAACATGGACTATAACATGGACTATAACATGGACTGTAACATGGACTATAACAAGGACTACAACATGGACTGTAACATGGACTGTAACATGGACTGTAACATGGACTATAACATGGACTATAACATGGACTATAACATGGACTATAACATGGACTATAACATGGACTATAACATGGACTATAACATGAACTACAACATGGACTGTAACAATGAATGTAACAAATCACTGCCATCAACATCTTCTAATGACATCTGGAATCCCACAAAAATGAAGAAGGGTGATCACATCTGAATGGGGATCACATCTGAATGGGGATCACATCTGAATGGGGATCACATCTGAACGGGGATCACATCTGAACGGGGATCACATCTGAATGGGGATCACATCTAAACGGGGATCACATCTAAACGGGGATCACATCTGAATGGGGATCACATCTAAACGGGGATCACATCTAAACGGGGATCACATCTGAACAGGGATCACATCTGAATGGGGATCACATCTAAACGGGGATCACATCTGAACAGGGATCACATCTGAACAGGGATCACATCTGAATGGGGATCACATCTGAACGGGGATCACATCGGAACGGTGATCACATCTGAACGGGGATCACATTTCATCTGAACGGGGATCACATCTAAACAGGGATCACATCTAAACGGGGATCACATCTAAACGGGATCACATCTGAATGGGGATCACATCTAAACGGGGATCACATCTGAACAGGGATCACATCTGAACAGGGATCACATCTGAATGGGGATCACATCTGAACGGGGATCACATCGGAACGGGGATCACATCTGAACGGGGATCACATTTCATCTGAACGGGGATCACATCTGAACAGGGATCACATCTAAACGGGGATCACATCTGAACAGGGATCACATCTAAACGGGGATCACATCTGAACAGGGATCACATCTAAACGGGGATCACATCTAAACGGGGATCACATCTAAACAGGGATCACGTGTGAAAGGGGATCACATCGGAAGGGGGATCACGTGTGAACGGGGATCACATCTGAACGGGGATCACATCGGAAGGGGGATCACGTGTGAAGGGGGATCACATCTGAACGGGGATCACATCGGAAGGGGGATCACGTGTGAAGGGGGATCACGGAAGGGGGATCACGTGAACGGGGATCACATCGGAAGGGGGATCACGTCGGAAGGGGGATCACGTCGGAAGGGGGATCACCTGTGAAAGGGGATCACATCAGAACGGGGATCACGTGTGAAGGGGGATCACGTGTGAACGGGGATCACATCGGAAGGGGGATCACGTGTGAAGGGGGATCACATCGGAAGGGGGATCACGTGTGAAGGGGGATCACATCGGAAGGGGGATCACGTGTGAAGGGGGATCACATCGGAAGGGGGATCACATCTGAAGGGGGATCACATCGGAAGGGGGATCACGTGTGAAGGGGGATCACGTGTGAACGGGGATCACGTGTGAAGGGGGATCACATCTGAATGTGATATTTCCTCACATCACTGTCTGGTTTTTGAATTCTATAACTGACAAGACACCTTGCCAATATCAGATAAGTCCTCCTTTGAGGCACTTTATAAACGCAGGCCCTGGTCTCTGTTAGTACTGATCTGTAGTTATTGTATAGTAATACACAGTAGTATATATTTAATAGTTGTGTACGGACCAGAATCTGTTAGTAGTGTAATTAATAACTGACAGTTTGTTGTTGTTCTGAAGACGCACAACAGCCTGCTCGCTACTTTGACTACACACACGCACACACACACACACACACCTTTAACCCCACTGTCTGCTTTGACTAGCAAATATATGCAAGTGTTGGTCACTCTCACAGCAACATCAATATAAAGACACAGAAAATAAATACTTATTTTGAAATATTCTAGCTGCATAGCTACAGTACATTGATTGTGTGTCTGGGAGTCAACCAAATGAAGTTATGAGTCCGTCAGTCAGTCTGGGAGTCAACCAAATGAAGTTATGAGTCCGTCAGTCAGTCTGGGAGTTTGGCAGAAGGGTGAAAGAAGGATTCACAGCTTCCACACACACAGAAACAGACCACCCTGACCCTTTTTACGGTAGAAAACACAGTCTGTTGAGGTATAAAATAAACCCTCTCTTACCGTCTCCAGAGTAGCCAGCATGTCGACACACACTATCTGAAAATCATTAAACACATTCTTTAAATACCAGGAGAAAGACACAGACATCATGTCACACGTGAGACTTGCGCTGTTCCGTAACTGAAAGAACATGCAGCAGTTCAATTTGAGAATTACGTAACTCCAAAAACCAAACTGCTCAACACGATACACAAATAAAACCTTTGTCAGAAATACTCAAAAAGAGTCATTACAAAATATAATATGGTTTAGTTTGACATTCAAATAACAACATAACATTAAAATCACTACACATTGAAGCAGGTTAACAACAGGTTAACAGCAGGTTAACAGCAGGTTAACAGCAGGTTAACAGCAGGTTAACAGCAGGTTAACAGCAGGTTAACAGCAGGTGAACAGCAGGTTAACAGCAGGTTAACAGCAGGTTAACAGCAGGTTAACAGCAGGTTAACAGCAGGTTAACAGTAGGTGGACAGCAGGTTAACAGCAGGTTAACAGCAGGTTAACAGCAGGTTAACAGCAGGTTAACAGTAGGTTAACAGCAGGTTAACAGCAGGTTAACAGCAGGTTAACAGCAGGTTAACAGCAGGTTAACAGCAGGTTAACAGCAGGTTAACAGCAGGTTAACAGCAGGTTAACAGCAGGTTAACAGTAGGTTAACAGCAGGTTAACAGCAGGTTAACAGTAGGTGAACAGCAGGTTAACAGCAGGTTAACAGCAGGTGGACAGCAGGTTAACAGCAGGTTAACAGCAGGTTAACAGCAGGTTAACAGCAGGTTAACAGCAGGTTAACAGCAGGTTAACAGCAGGTGGACAGCAGGTTAACAGCAGGTTAACAGCAGGTTAACAGTAGGTGGACAGCAGGTTAACAGCAGGTTAACAGCAGGTTAACAGCAGGTTAACAGCAGGTTAACAGCAGGTTAACAGCAGGTTAACAGCAGGTTAACAGCAGGTGAACAGCAGGTTAACAGCAGGTTGACAGCAGGTGGACAGCAGGTTAACAGCAGGTTAACAGTAGGTTAACAGCAGGTGGACAGCAGGTGGACAGCAGGTTAACAGCAGGTTAACAGCAGGTTAACAGCAGGTTAACAGCTGGTTAACAGCAGGTTAACAGCAGGTTAACAGCAGGTTAACAGCAGGTTAACAACAGGTTAACATCAGGTTAACAGCAGGTTAACAGCAGGTGGACAGCAGGTGGACAGCAGGTTAACAGCAGGTTAACAGCAGGTTAACAGCAGGTGGACAGCAGGTTAACAGCAGGTTAACAGCTGGTTAACAGCAGGTTAACAGCAGGTGGACAGCAGGTTAACAGTAGGTTAACAGCAGGTTAACAGCAGGTGGACAGCAGGTTAACAGCAGGTGGACAGCAGGTTAACAGCAGGTTAACAGCAGGTTAACAGCAGGTGGACAGCAGGTTAACAGCAGGTTAACAGCAGGTGGACAGCAGGTTAACAGCAGGTTAACAGCAGGTTAACAGCAGGTGGACAGCAGGTTAACAGCAGGTTAACAGCAGGTTAACAGCAGGTTAACAGCAGGTTAACAGCAGGTTAACAGCAGGTGGACAGCAGGTTAACAGCAGGTTAACAGCAGGTTAACAGCAGGTGGACAGCAGGTTAACAGCAGGTTAACAGCAGGTGGACAGCAGGTTAACAGCAGGTTAACAGCAGGTTAACAGCAGGTGGACAGCAGGTTAACAGCAGGTTAACAGCAGGTGGACAGCAGGTTAACAGCAGGTGGACAGCAGGTTAACAGCAGGTTAACAGCAGGTGGACAGCAGGTTAACAGCAGGTTAACAGCAGGTGGACAGCAGGGTAACAGTGCAAAAGTGCATCAAATGAAAGTCAGCAAAATTAAAACTCTCAATGAGAGATGGAGGGACATCTCTACCTGTTTTAGTCCTTTAAGTTGTTTGTTTGACAGATTGATGCAGTAATATCCTTCAGAGAGAGAGGTGTGATGGAGGAAGAGAGACAGAACGAGTGGGCAGGTGAAAGCTCCTCCAGTCCTTTATATACTCTCTCTCTCGCTCTCTCTCTCTCTCTCGCTCTCTCTGACTCTTCACGAGTCACTCTATCATTATGTAAAGTTTCTCACCATCAGTTCAGGTGGGTGTAATGGAGAGGCGGAGCCTACTCTCTCACCATGAGTTCAGGTGGGTGTAATGGAGAGGCGGAGCCTACTCTCTCACCATCAGTTCAGGTGGGTGTAATGGAGAGGCGGAGCCTACTCTCTCACCATGAGTTCAGGTGGGTGTAATGGAGAGGCGGAGCCTACTCTCTCACCATCAGTTCAGGTGGGTGTAATGGAGAGGCGGAGCCTACTCTCTCACCATGAGTTCAGGTGGGTGTAATGGAGAGGCGGAGCCTACTCTCTCACCATCAGTTCAGGTGGGTGTAATGGAGAGGCGGAGCCTACTCTCTCACCATCAGTTCAGGTGGGTGTAATGGAGAGGCGGAGCCTACTCTCTCACCATCAGTTCAGGTGGGTGTAATGGAGAGGCGGAGCCTACTCTCTCACCATCAGTTCAGGTGGGTGTAATGGAGAGGCGGAGCCTACTCTCTCACCATCAGTTCAGGTGGGTGGAGAGGCGGAGCCTACTCTCTCACCATCAGTTCAGGTGGGTGGAGAGGCGGAGCCTACTCTCTCACCATCAGTTCAGGTGGGTGGAGAGGCGGAGCCTACTCTCTCACCATCAGTTCAGGTGGGTGGAGAGGCGGAGCCTACTCTCTCACCATCAGTTCAGGTGGGTGGAGAGGCGGAGCCTACTCTCTCACCATCAGTTCAGGTGGGTGGAGAGGCGGAGCCTACTCTCTCACCATCAGTTCAGGTGGGTGTAATGGAGAGGCGGAGCCTACTCTCTCACCATCAGTTCAGGTGGGTGTAATGGAGAGGCGGAGCCTACTCTCTCACCATCAGTTCAGGTGGGTGTAATGGAGAGGCGGAGCCTACTCTCTCACCATCAGTTCAGGTGGGTGTAATGGAGAGGCGGAGCCTACTCTCTCACCAGTATCATCATTCCTCTGTATTAAAGGTGGACAGGTGTTTAAATAATGAGCTGCAAACAATGTTCATATCTAATGTGTTGCGCTACAAATGTAACAAATGCAATGCGTGTACACACACACACACACACACACACACACACACACACACACACACACACACACACACACACACACACACACACACACACACACACACACACACACACACACACACACACACACACACACACACACACACACACACACACACGAGGAGGCTGATTTCAGATCCGGGTTTGAGGTCCGCAGAGTTAGCAGTTCCACATCCTTTTCTAGAACCTCTCTGCTATATACCGTCTGAACTCTGTTCTGAAAAACACCGTCACCACAGAACGACAACCTCAATCCGTCACAGAATGAAGAAAATAGCAGAACGACACAATATCCAACATCCTCTCTGGAATTGGGGAACAAAACAGCGGCTTCTCTCTTCTTATGATCAGATTAGGGAACATCAGGCGGAGGAGGAAGCCAGATTCACATTATTATTATAGGTGCATATATACTAATGTGGCATAGAACAATATTAATCAGAATATAATGCAAAAGGGAAATGAGGACAGTGCGACATCCTGTGTCCACCGTGGCCTCGACCAGTCCTGTGACAGCCTTATGACCTGTTGCACAATGTTATGACAGTGTTATAACCTCCTATTCATCACGAAGCAAGGCTGCTACGTCATGTCATGGTGTGTGTTTGATAGCAGGATGGACAACACGTACAGATATGATAAATCACAGTTTATCAGTATGCTGTCAACCCAGGAACAGGCGTAAGAACAGGTAGGTTTATATGGAGAGGTAGGACAGAATTAGCCCATAAAACACTGTCCTTTCCTGCCCTCTCTCATACAATAATTGTTCTTGCCTTTTGATCCAAGTACTTTGTGCGATATAAGAGACCAGCAACATACAACCTTGATTTACACTGTATGTATCAGGACATGACTACCCAACTCCATACAGGTGTATGTATCAGGACATGACTACCCAACTCCATACAGGTGTATGTATCAGGACATGACTACCCAACTCCATACAGGTGTATGTATCAGGACATGACTACCCAACTCCATACAGGTGTATGTATCAGGACATGACTACCCAACTCCATACAGGTGTATGTATCAGGACATGACTACCCAACTCCATACAGGTGTATGTATCAGGACATGACTACCCAACTCCATACAGGTGTATGTATCTGGACATGTCTCAGCCTCCAGTATTGTATGCTGCAGTACATGTGTACCCAACTAGGGTCAGTTTGTTATATCTGGACATACTTCTCCTGTCCTATTCAGTGTCCTGTGTGAATCTAAGTGTGCATTCTCTAATTCTCTCCTTCTCTCTTTCTTTCTATCTCTCTCGGAGGACCTGAGCCCTAGGACCATGTCCCAGGACTACCTGACATGAGGACTCCTTGCTGTCCCCAGTCCACCTGGCCATGCTCCTGCTCCAGTTTCACTGACCTGAGCCCTAGGTGTATGTATCCAGGACTGACCTGACATGAACTCCTTACAGGTGTCCCCAGTCCACCTGACTGTGCTGCTGCTCCAGTTTCAACTGTTCTGCCTTATTATTATTCGACCATGCTGGTCATTTATGAACATTTGAACATCTTGGTCATGTTCTGTTATAATCTCTACCCGGCACAGCCAGGTGATGATCAGGACATGACTAGCCCAACCTCTCTAGGTTTCTTCCTAGGTTTGTTTCTAGGAGTTTTTCATGACACCGTGCTTTTACACCTGCATTGTTTGCTGTTTGGGGTTTTAGGCTGGGTTTCTGTACAGCACTTTGAGATATCAGCTGATGTATCAAGGGCTATATAAATAACTTGATTTGATTTGATTTGATTTGACATGACTACCCAACTCCATACAGGTGTATGTATCAGGACATGACTACCCAACTCCATACAGGTGTATGTATCAGGACATGACTACCCAACTCCATACAGGTGTATGTATCAGGACATGACTACCCAACTCCATACAGGTGTATGTATCAGGACATGACTACCCAACTCCATACAGGTGTATGTATCAGGACATGACTACCCAACTCCATACAGGTGTATGTATCTGGACATGACTACCCAACTCCATACAGGTGTATGTATCATGGCTCTATGAGATGAGGCTCTGAGGTGTTCATGGCTCTATGAGATGAGGCTCTGAGGTGTTCATGGCTCTATGAGATGAGGCTCTGAGGTGTTCATGGCTCTATGAGATGAGGCTCTGAGGTGTTCATGGCTCTATGAGATGAGGCTCTGTGGTGTTCATGGCTCTATGAGATGAGGCTCTGAGGTGTTCATGGCTCTATGAGATGAGGCTCTGAGGTGTTCATGGCTCTATGAGATGTGGCTCTGAGGTGTTCATGGCTCTATGAGATGAGGCTCTGAGGTGTTCATGGCTCTATGAGATGTGGCTCTGAGGTGTTCATGGCTCTATGAGATGAGGCTCTGAGGTGTTCATGGCTCTATGAGATGAGGCTCTGAGGTGTTCATGGCTCTATGAGATGTGGCTCTGAGGTGTTCATGGCTCTATGAGATGAGGCTCTGAGGTGTTCATGGCTCTATGAGATGTGGCTCTGAGGTGTTCATGGCTCTATGAGATGAGGCTCTGAGGTGTTCATGGCTCTATGAGATGAGGCTCTGAGGTGTTCATGGCTCTATGAGATGTGGCTCTGAGGTGTTCATGGCTCTATGAGATGAGGCTCTGAGGTGTTCATGGCTCTATGAGATGAGGCTCTGAGGTGTTCATGGCTCTATGAGATGAGGCTCTGAGGTGTTCATGGCTCTATGAGATGTGGCTCTGAGGTGTTCATGGCTCTATGAGATGAGGCTCTGAGGTGTTCATGGCTCTATGAGATGTGGCTCTGAGGTGTTCATGGCTCTATGAGATGAGGCTCTGAGGTGTTCATGGCTCTATGAGATGAGGCTCTGAGGTGTTCATGGCTCTATGAGATGTGGCTCTGAGGTGTTCATGGCTCTATGAGATGAGGCTCTGAGGTGTTCATGGCTCTATGAGATGTGGCTCTGAGGTGTTCATGGCTCTATGAGATGTGGCTCTGAGGTGTTCATGGCTCTATGAGATGAGGCTCTGAGGTGTTCATGGCTCTATGAGATGAGGCTCTGAGGTGTTCATGGCTCTATGAGATGAGGCTCTGAGGTGTTCATGGCTCTATGAGATGAGGCTCTGAGGTGTTCATGGCTCTATGAGATGAGGCTCTGAGGTGTTCATGGCTCTATGAGATGTGGCTCTGAGGTGTTCATGGCTCTATGAGATGAGGCTCTGAGGTGTTCATGGCTCTATGAGATGAGGCTCTGAGGTGTTCATGGCTCTATGAGATGAGGCTCTGAGGTGTTCATGGCTCTATGAGATGAGGCTCTGAGGTGTTCATGGCTCTATGAGATGAGGCTCTGAGGTGTTCATGGCCCTATGAGATGAGGCTCTGAGGTGTTCATGGCTCTATGAGATGAGGCTCTGAGGTGTTCATGGCTCTATGAGATGTGGCTCTGAGGTGTTCATGGCTCTATGAGATGAGGCTCTGAGGTGTTCATGGCTCTATGAGATGTGGCTCTGAGGTGTTCATGGCTCTATGAGATGAGGCTCTGAGGTGTTCATGGCTCTATGAGATGAGGCTCTGAGGTGTTCATGGCTCTATGAGATGTGGCTCTGAGGTGTTCATGGCTCTATGAGATGAGGCTCTGAGGTGTTCATGGCTCTATGATATGTGGCTCTGAGGTGTTCATGGCTCTATGAGATGTGGCTCTGAGGTGTTCATGGCTCTATGGGATGAGGCTCTGAGGTGTTCATGGCTCTATGAGATGAGGCTCTGAGGTGTTCTGGCTTTAGATGAGGCTCTGAGGTGTTCATGGCTCTATGAGATGAGGCTTGAGGTGTTCTCGGCTCTATGAGATGAGGCTCTGAGGTGTTCATGGTTTATGAGATGAGGCTCTGAGGTGTTCATGGCTCTATGAGATGTGGCTGAGGTGGTTTAGATGAGGCTCTGAGGTGTTCATGGCTCTATGAGATGAGGCTCTGAGGTGTTCATGGCTCTATGAGATGAGGCTGAGGTGTGGTTTAGATGAGGCTCTGAGGGGGCTGAGATGTGGCTGAGGTTTCATGGCTCTATGAGATGAGGCTCTGAGGTGTTCATGGCTCTATGAGATGTGGTTTATAGATGAGGCTCTGAGGTTCATGGCTCTATGAGATGCTGTGGTTTGGCTCTATGAGATGAGGCTCTGAGGTGTTCATGGCTCTATGAGATGAGGCTCTGAGGTGTGGTTTATAGAGGCTCTGAGGTGTGAGAGCTGTGAGTTTATGACTCTATGAGATGTGGCTCTGAGGTGTTCATGGCTCTGAGATGAGGCTTTTCATGGCTCTAGAGATGAGGCTCTGAGGTGTTCTGGCTCTATGAGATGAGGCTCTGAGGTGTTCATGGCTCTATGAGATGAGGCTCTGAGGTGTTCATGGCTCTATGAGATGTGGCTGAGGTGTTTTATCTAGATGAGGCTCTGAGGTGTTCATGGCTCTATGAGATGTGGCTCTGAGGGTTTCTATGAGATGTGGCTCTGAGGTGTTCATGGCTCTGAGATGTGGCTCTGTTTCATCTAGAGATGAGGCTCTGAGGTTTTTCATGGCTCTATGAGATGAGGCTCTGAGGTGTTTCTATGAGATGAGGCTCTGAGGTGTTCATGGCTCTATGAGATGAGGCTCTGTGTTCATTTATGAGATGTGGCTCTGAGGTGTTCATGGCTCTATGAGATGTGGCTGGTGTTCATGGCTCTTAGATGAGGCTCTGAGGTGTTCATGGCTCTATGAGATGTGGCTCTGAGTTTCATGGCTCTATGAGATGTGGCTCTGAGGTGTTCATGGCTTATGAGATGTGGCTCTGAGGTTTCATGGCTCTATGAGATGAGGCTCTGAGGTGTTCATGGCTTATGAGATGTGGCTCTGAGGTGTTCATTGCTCTATGAGATGTGGCTCTGAGGTTTCATGGCTCTATGAGATGAGGCTCTGAAGCTGTTCATGGCTTTATGAGATGTGGCTCTGAGGTGTTCATGCTGTGAGATTGGCTCTGAGGTGTTCATGGCTCTATGAGATGTGGCTCTGGTTTATGGGGGATGAGGCTCTGAGGTTTTTCAGCTGAGATGAGTTTATAGATGAGGCTCTGAGGTGTTCATGGCTCTATGAGATGAGGCTCTGAGTTTATAGATGAGGCTCTGAGGTGTTCATGGCTCTATGAGATGGGCTTTATGGCTCTATGAGATGTGGCTCTGAGGTGTTCATGGCTCTATGAGATGAGGCTCTGAGGTGTTCATGGCTCTATGAGATGAGGCTCTGAACTGGTTGCCAGTTTTAGTTGGGACCTTTGAGGTGGGGTGGAGCTGTGGTTTATAGGGGGTGAAGCTGTGGTTTATAGGGGGGGGTGAAGCTGTGGTTTATAGGGGGGTGAAGCTGTGGTTTATAGGGGGGTGAAGCTGTGGTTTATAGCTGGGGGGTGAAGCTGTGGTTTATAGGGGGTGAAGCTGTGGTTTATAGGCTGTGGTTTATAGCTGTGGTTTATAGGGGGGTGAAGCTGTGGTTTATAGGGGGGTGAAGCTGTGGTTTATAGGGGGTGAAGCTGTGGTTTATAGGGGGTGGTGAAGCTGTGGTTTATAGGGGGTGAAGCTGTGGTTTATAGGGGGTGAAGCTGTGGTTTATAGGGGGTGAAGCTGTGGTTTATAGGGGGTGAAGCTGTGGTTTATAGGGGGGTGAAGCTGTGGTTTATAGGGGGGTGAAGCTGTGGTTTATAGGGGGTGAAGCTGTGGTTTATAGGGGGGTGAAGCTGTGGTTTATAGGGGGTTTATGGAAGCTGTGGTTTATAGGGGGGGTGAAGCTGTGGTTTATAGGGGGGGTGAAGCTGTGGTTTATAGGGGGTGAAGCTGTGGTTTATAAGGGGGTGAAGCTGTGGTTTATAGGGGGGTGAAGCTGTGGTTTATAGGGGGGTGAAGCTGTGGTTTATAGGGGGGTGAAGCTGTGGTTTATAGGGGGGTGAAGCTGTGGTTTATAGGGGGTGGAGCTGTGGTTTATAGGGGGGTGAAGCTGTGGTTTATAGGGGGGTGAAGCTGTGGTTTATAGGGGGTGAAGCTGTGGGGGGTGAAGCTGTGGTTTATAGGGGGTTGTTTGATTGAAATTGATTGAACTGAGATGTAATATAAAGGTGTATGTTTGCTAAACAAGAAATCAATGTTTGAAAGAAACATCAAGGTGTGTATTAGAGTGTGGGAGATTCTTAAAGGTGCGGTTATCATTATCCCCAACAGCACATGGCAGCTGAGACAATACGACCAGTGATTTGCCCCTGAGTGTGATAGCATGACCATCTGGAGTACGGGGCCTGTGTGTGTGTGTGTGTGTGTGTGCGCGCGTACTCTTGCGTGTGTGTATGTGTGTGTGTACAGAGCAAACAGCTTGAACCGTGTGACTGTGTGATAACAGGTCTTTAGAAACACACACAGGGCCTTTGTAAATCTTTAACAGGTATAGTTTTAATTTACCAAAATGTGGTTTGTTCTCAATAAGTAGTCTTGGAGATGTCATTCAGCATTTCCAAGCTGTTGTCATCAGATAGTCCTGTTGTCTTACTGCTGTCATCACATAGTCCTGTTGTCATCAGATAGTCCTGTTGTCATCAGTTAGTCCTGTTGTCTTACTGCTGTCATCACATAGTCCTGTTGTCATCAGATAGTCCTGTTGTCATCAGATAGTCCTGTTATCATCAGATAGTCCTGCTGTCATCAGATAGTCCTGTTATCATCAGATAGTCCTGTTGTCATCAGATAGTCCTGTTGTCATCAGATAGTCCTGTTATCATCAGATAGTCCTGTTGTCATCAGATAGTCCTGTTGTCTTACCGCTGTCATCAGATAGTCCTGTTGTCATCAGATAGTCCTGTTGTCTTACTGCTGTCATCAGATAGTCCTGTTGTCATCAGATAGTCCTGTTGTCATCAGATAGTCCTGTTGTCATCAGATAGTCCTGTTGTCATCAGTTAGTCCTGTTGTCATCAGATAGTCCTGTTGTCTTACCGCTGTCATCAGATAGTCCTGCTGTCATCAGATAGTCCTGTTGTCATCAGATAGTCCTGTTGTCATCAGATAGTCCAGTTGTCATCAGATAGTCCTGTTGTCTTACCGCTGTCATCAGATAGTCCTGCTGTCATCAGATAGTCCTGTTGTCATCAGATAGTCCTGCTGTCATCAGATAGTCCTGTTGTCATCAGTTAGTCCTGTTGTCATCAGATAGTCCTGTTGTCTTACCGCTGTCATCAGATAGTCCTGCTGTCATCAGATAGTCCTGTTGTCATCAGATAGTCCTGTTGTCATCAGATAGTCCAGTTGTCATCAGATAGTCCTGTTGTCTTACCGCTGTCATCAGATAGTCCTGCTGTCATCAGATAGTCCTGTTGTCATCAGATAGTCCTGCTGTCATCAGATAGTCCTGTTGTCATCAGATAGTCCTGTTATCATCAGATAGTCCTGCTGTCATCAGATAGTCCTGTTATCATCAGATAGTCCTGTTGTCATCAGATAGTCCTGTTGTCATCAGATAGTCCTGTTATCATCAGATAGTCCTGTTGTCATCAGATAGTCCTGTTGTCTTACCGCTGTCATCAGATAGTCCTGTTGTCATCAGATAGTCCTGTTGTCTTACTGCTGTCATCAGATAGTCCTGTTGTCATCAGATAGTCCTGTTGTCATCAGATAGTCCTGTTGTCATCAGATAGTCCTGTTGTCATAGTTAGTCCTGTTGTCATCAGATAGTCCAGTTGTCATCAGATAGTCCTGTTGTCATCAGATAGTCCTGTTGTCATCAGATAGTCCTGTTGTCTTACCGCTGTCATCAGATAGTCCTGCTGTCATCAGATAGTCCTGTTGTCATCAGTTAGTCCTGTTGTCATCAGATAGTCCTGTTGTCTTACCGCTGTCATCAGATAGTCCTGCTGTCATCAGATAGTCCTGTTGTCATCAGATAGTCCTGTTGTCATCAGATAGTCCAGTTGTCATCAGATAGTCCTGTTGTCTTACCGCTGTCATCAGATAGTCCTGCTGTCATCAGATAGTCCTGTTGTCATCAGATAGTCCCATTGTCATCAGATAGTCCTGTTGTCTTACTGTTGTCATCAGATAGTCCCGTTGTCATCAGATAGTCCTGTTGTCATCAGTTAGTCCTGTTGTCATCAGTTAGTCCTGTTGTCATCAGATAGTCCAGTTGTCATCAGATAGTCCTGTTGTCATCAGATAGTCCTGTTGTCTTACTGTTGTCATCAGATAGTCCTGTTGTCATCAGATAGTCCTGTTGTCATCAGTTAGTCCTGTTGTCATCAGTTAGTCCTGTTGTCATCAGATAGTCCAGTTGTCATCAGATAGTCCTGTTGTCATCAGATAGTCCTGTTGTCTTACTGCTGTCATCAGATAGTCCTGTTGTCATCAGTTAGTCCTGTTGTCATCAGATAGTCCTGTTGTCATCAGTTGGTCCTGTTGTCATCAGTTAGTCCTGTTGTCATCAGTTAGTCCTGTTGTCTTACCGCTGTCATCAGATAGTCCTGTTGTCTTACTGCTGTCATCAGATAGTCCTGTTGTCATCAGATAGTCCTGTTGTCTTACTGCTGTCATCAGATAGTCCTGTTGTCATCAGATAGTCCTGTTGTCTTACTGCTGTCATCAGATAGTCCTGTTGTCTTACTGCTGTCATCAGATAGTCCTGCTGTCATCAGATAGTCCTTTTGTCATCAGTTAGTCCTGTTGTCATCAGATAGTCCTGTTGTCATCAGATAGTCCTGTTGTCATCAGATAGTCCTGTTGTCATCAGATAGTCCTGTTGTCATCAGTTAGTCCTGTTGTCATCAGTTAGTCCTGTTGTCTTACTGCTGTCATCAGATAGTCCTGTTGTTTTACTGCTGTCATCAGATAGTCCTGCTGTCATCAGATAGTCCTGTTGTCATCAGATAGTCCTTTTGTCATCAGTTAGTCCTGTTGTCATCAGTTAGTCCTGTTGTCATCAGTTAGTCCTGTTGTCATCAGATAGTCCTTTTGTCATCAGTTAGTCCTGTTGTCATCAGATAGTCCTGTTGTCATCAGATAGTCCTGTTGTCATCAGATAGTCCTGTTGTCTTACTGCTGTCATCAGATAGTCCAGTTGTCATCAGATAGTCCTGTTGTCATCAGATAGTCCTGTTGTCTTACTGCTGTCATCAGATAGTCCTGCTGTCATCAGATAGTCCTGTTGTCATCAGATAGTCCTGTTGTCTTACCGCTGTCATCAGATAGTCCTGTTGTCTTACTGCTGTCATCAGATAGTCCTGTTGTCATCAGATAGTCCTGTTGTCTTACTGCTGTCATCAGATAGTCCTGTTGTCATCAGATAGTCCTGTTGTCTTACTGCTGTCATCAGATAGTCCTGTTGTCATCAGATAGTCCTGTTGTCTTACTGCTGTCATCAGATAGTCCTGTTGTCTTACTGCTGTCATCAGATAGTCCTGCTGTCATCAGATAGTCCTTTTGTCATCAGTTAGTCCTGTTGTCATCAGATAGTCCTGTTGTCATCAGATAGTCCTGTTGTCATCAGATAGTCCTGTTGTCATCAGTTAGTCCTGTTGTCATCAGTTAGTCCTGTTGTCTTACTGCTGTCATCAGATAGTCCTGTTGTTTTACTGCTGTCATCAGATAGTCCTGCTGTCATCAGATAGTCCTGTTGTCATCAGATAGTCCTTTTGTCATCAGTTAGTCCTGTTGTCATCAGTTAGTCCTGTTGTCATCAGTTAGTCCTGTTGTCATCAGATAGTCCTTTGTCATCAGTTAGTCCTGTTGTCATCAGATAGTCCTGTTGTCATCAGATAGTCCTGTTGTCAGATAGTCCTGTTGTCTTACTGCTGTCATCAGATAGTCCAGTTGTCATCAGATAGTCCTGTTGTCATCAGATAGTCCTGTTGTCTTACTGCTGTCATCAGATAGTCCTGCTGTCATCAGATAGTCCTGTTGTCATCAGATAGTCCTGTTGTCTTACCGCTGTCATCAGATAGTCCTGTTGTCATCAGATAGTCCTGTTGTCATCAGATAGTCCTGTTGTCTTACTGTTGTCATCAGATAGTCCTGTTGTCTTACTGTTGTCATCATATAGTCCAGTTGTCATCAGATAGTCCTGTTGTCTTACCGGTGTCATCAGATAGTCCTGCTGTCATCAGATAGTCCTGTTGTCATCAGTTAGTCCTGTTGTCATCAGTTAGTCCTGTTGTCATCAGATAGTCCAGTTGTCATCAGATAGTCCTGTTGTCGTCAGATAGTCCTGTTGTCTTACTGCTGTCATCAGATAGTCCTGTTGTCATCAGATAGTCCTGTTGTCATCAGTTAGTCCTGTTGTCATCAGTTAGTCCTGTTGTCATCAGATAGTCCTGTTGTCATCAGATAGTCCTGTTGTCATCAGTTAGTCCTGTTGTCTTACCGCTGTCATCAGATAGTCCTGTTGTCTTACTGCTGTCATCAGATAGTCCTGTTGTCATCAGATAGTCCTGTTGTCTTACTGCTGTCATCAGATTGTCCTGTTGTCATCAGATAGTCCTGTTGTCACTGCAGTCATCAGTCCTGTTGTCATCAGTTAGTCCTGTTGTCATCAGATAGCCCTGTCATCAGATTGTCCTGTTGTCTTACTGCTGTCATCAGATAGTCCTGTTGTCATCAGATAGTCCTGTTGTCTTACTGCTGTCATCAGATAGTCCTGTTGTCATCAGATAGTCCTGTTGTCATCAGATAGTCCTGTTGTCATCAGATAGTCCTGTTGTCTTACTGCTGTCATCAGATAGTCCTGTTGTCTTACTGCTGTCATCAGATAGTCCTGCTGTCATCAGATAGTCCTGTTGTCATCAGATAGTCCTGTTGTCTTACTGCTGTCATCAGATAGTCCTGTTGTCTTACTGCTGTCATCAGATAGTCCTGTTGTCATCAGATAGTCCTGTTGTCATCAGATAGTCCTGTTGTCTTACTGCTGTCATCAGATAGTTCTGTTGTCTTACTGCTGTCATCAGATAGTCCTGTTGTCATCAGATAGTCCTGTTGTCATCAGATAGTCCTGTTGTCATCAGATAGTCCTGTTGTCATCAGTTAGTCCTGTTGTCTTACTGCTGTCATCAGATAGTCCTGTTGTCATCAGATAGTCCTGTTGTCATCAGATAGTCCTGTTGTCATCAGATAGTCCTGTTGTCATCAGATAGTCCTGTTGTCATCAGATAGTCCTGTTGTCATCAGATAGTCCTGTTGTCTTACTGTTGTCATCAGATAGTCCTGTTGTCATCAGATAGTCCTGTTGTCATCAGTTAGTCCTGTTGTCTTACTGCTGTCATCAGATAGTCCTGTTGTCATCAGATAGTCCTGTTGTCATCAGATAGTCCTGTTGTCATCAGATAGTCCTGTTGTCTTACTGCTGTCATCAGATAGTCCTGTTGTCATCAGATAGTCCTGTTGTCATCAGATAGTCCTGTTGTCATCAGTTAGTCCTGTTGTCATCAGATAGTCCTGTTGTCATCAGTTAGTCCTGTTGTCATCAGATAGTCCTGTTGTCATCAGATAGTCCTGTTGTCATCAGATAGTCCTGTTGTCATCAGATAGTCTGTTGTCATCAGATAGTCCTGTTGTCATCAGATAGTCCTGTTGTCTTACTGCTGTGATCAGATAGTCCTGTTGTCATCAGATAGTCCTGTTGTCATCTGATAGTCCTGTTGTCATCAGATAGTCCTGTTGTCATCTGATAGTCCTGTTGTCTTACTGTTGTCATCAGATAGTCCTGTTGTCATCAGATAGTCCTGTTGTCTTACTGTTGTCATCAGTTAGTCCTGTTGTCATCAGATAGTCCTGTTGTCATCAGATAGTCCTGTTGTCATCAGTTAGTCCTGTTGTCATCAGATAGTCCTGTTGTCATCAGATAGTCCTGTTGTCTTACTGCTGTCATCAGATAGTCCTGTTGTCATCAGATAGTCCTGTTGTCTTACTGCTGTCATCAGATAGTCCTGTTGTCATCAGATAGTCCTGTTGTCATCTGATAGTCCTGTTGTCATCAGATAGTCCTGTTGTCATCAGTTAGTCCTGTTTGTCATCAGATAGTCCTGTTGTCATCAGTTAGTCCTGTTTTTCATCAGTTAGTCCTGTTTGTCATCAGATAGTCCTGTTGTCATCAGATAGTTCTGTTGTTTTACTGCTGGCTGCTTAGTGTAGTGGAAAAACCAGATTTGCTGCTCTGAGAAAGAAACTTTCCAGAAATGTTGGCAGAACTTCCCATCACCTACCTGTACTGTACAATACCTGTCAGACACACAGCATGACTGATCTCCCCTCCCCCTCCCAGTTACTAGGTGTGCTCTATATGGTAGAGTAGGGTGTGTGAATGTGTCTGTCCCCCTCATTTACATTACATTTAAGTCATTTAGCAGACGCTCTTATCCAGAGCGACTTACAAATTGGTGCATACACCTTACACCCAGTTACTAGGTGTGCTCTATATGGTAGAGTAGGGTGTGTGAATGTGTCTGTCCCCCTCCCTCCCCCTCCCAGTTACTAGGTGTGCTCTATATGGTAGAGTAGGGTGTGTGAATGTGTCTTTGTGTTGGTTGGGGGAACCCCTGGTGTGTGTTGGATGGGGGAACCCCCTGATGTGTGTTTACCTGATTTGCCTACAGAGAGACCACATTAATACAGAGCCATCACTCTAACTGTAGTCACACACACACACACACACACACACACACACACACACACACACACACACACACACACACACACACACACACACACACACACACACACACACACACACACACACACACACACACACACACACACACACACACACACTGTAAACCCACCACACCTGGGTTGCAGGGTTATGACCTTTCAAATATAACAACTGTGTGTGTGTGTGTGTGTGTGTGTGTGTGTGTGTGTGTGTGTGTGTGTGTGTGTGTGTGTGTGTGTGTTAACTGATGTTTAGTTTTTGAATCCCTTTAGTGATATGCAAACTAGGTGGTTTCTCTCTCACCTGTCTGACTGACCGTTATCCACTACTATGATTCAGACATAACACACAGAGAGACTGGACACACACACACACACACACACACACACACACACACACACACACACACACACACACACACACACACACACACACACACACACACACACACACACACACACACACACACACACACACACACATGGGTGGTGATTTATAAAATGATGTTGACATTAATAGTTTCAGTGTTACCTGTCAGGAACATGACCATAACTCTATTTCCTACAGAACCTCTGACAGCATCTCCTACAGCCAGCATCACCTACAGCATCTCCTACAGCCAGCATCACCTACAGCAGCTCCTACAGCCAGCATCACCTACAGCATCTCCTACAGCCAGCATCACCTACAGCAGCTCCTACAGCCAGCATCACCTACAGCAGCTCCTACAGACAGCAGCACCTACAGCATCTCCTACAGCCAGCATCACCTACAGCATCTCCTACAGACAGCAGCACCTACAGCAGCTCCTACAGCCAGCATCACCTACAGCATCTCCTACAGACAGCAGCACCTACAGCATCTCCTACAGACAGCAGCACCTACAGCATCTCCTACAGACAGCAGCACCTACAGCATCTCCTACAGCCAGCATCACCTACAGCATCTCCTACAGACAGCAGCACCTACAGCATCTCCTACAGACAGCAGCACCTACAGCATCTCCTACAGCAACTCCTACAGCAGCTCCTACAGCAGCATCTACAGACAGCATCTCCTATAGCAGCTCCTACAGCAGCTCCTACAGCATATCCCACAGCATCTCCCACAGCAGCATCTACAGCATCTCTTACAACATCTTCTACAGCAGCTTCTACAGTAGCACCTACAGACAGCAGCACCTATAGCAGCTCCTACAACAGTTACTACAGCGTCTCTTACAGCATCTTCTACATCATCTCCTACAGCAGTTCATACAGCATCTTCTACAGCAGCACCTATAGCATATCCTACAGCAGCTCCTACAGCAACTACAGCAGCTCCTACAGAAGCTCCTACAGCCGCTCCTACAGAATCTCCTACATTAGCACATACAGCAACTACTACAGCATCTCCTACAGCAACTCCTACAACAGCTCCTACAGCATCTTCTACAGCAGCTCCTACAGCAGCTCCTACAGCATCTACTACAGCATCTCCTACAGCATCTCCTACAGCAGCTCATACAGCAGCTCCTACAACATCTTCTACAGCAGCTCCTACAGCAGTTTCTACAGCAGCACCTACAGCATGTCCAACAGGAATACCAAGGAATACCTAAGATAGGATAAGTAATCCTTCTCACCCCCGCCTAAAATATTTAGATGCACTATTGTAAAGTGGTTGTTCCACTGGATGTCATAAGGTGAATGCACCAATTTGTAAGTCGCTCTGGATAAGAGCGTCTGCTAAATGACTTAAATGTTAAATGTAGCATCTAGATCAACTCCTACAGCATCTCCTACAGCAACTCCTACAGCATCTCCAACAGCATCTCCTACAGCAGCTCCTACAGCAACTCCTACAGCATCTCCTACATTATCACCTACAGCAACTCCTACAGCATCTCCTACTTTAGCACCTACAGCAACTACTACAGCATCTCCTACAACAACTCCTACAGCATCTTCTACAGCATCTCCTACAGCAGCTCCAACATCATCTCCTACAGCAGCTCCTACAACATCTCCTACAGCATCTTCTACAGCAGCTTCTACAGCATCTCCTACAGCAGTTCATACAGCATCTTCTACAGCAGCACCTATAGCATATCCTACAGCAGCTCCTACAGCATCTCCTACAACAGCAACTACAGCAACTCCTACAGATGCTCCTACAGCCGCTCCTACAGAATCTCCTACATTAGCACCTACAGCGACTACTACAGCATCTCCTACAGCAACTCCTACAGCAGCTCCTACAGCATCTCCTACAGCATCTCCTACAGAAGCTCCTACAGCAGCTCCTACAACATCTTCTACAGCAGCTCCTACAGCAGTTTCTACAGCAGCACCTACAGCATCTCCAACAGAAGCACCTAGATCAACTCCTACAGCATCTCCTACAGCAACTCTTACAGCATCTCCAACAGCATCACCTACAGCAGCTCCTACAGCAACTCCTACAGCATCTCTTACATTAGCACCTACAGCAAGTCCTACAGCATCTCCTACTTTAGCACCTACAGCAACTACTACAGCATCTCCTACAACAACTCCTACAGCATCTTCTACAGAATCTCCTACAGCAGCTCCAACATCATCTCCTACAGCAGCTCCTACAACATCTCCTACAGCATCTTCTACAGCAGCTCCTACAGCATCTCCAACATCATCTCCTACAGCAGCTCCTACAACATCTCCTACAGCATCTTCTACAGCAGCTTCTACAGCAGTTTCAACAGCAGCTCCTACAACATCTCCTACAGCATCTTCTACAGCATCTCCTACAGCAGCTCCAACATCATCTCCTACAGCAGCTACTACAACATCTCCTACAGCATCTTATACAGCAGCTCCTACAGCAGTTTCTACAGCAGCTCCTACAGCATCTCCTACAGCAACTCCTACATCAGCTCCAACATCATCTCCTACAGCAGATCCTACAACATATCCTACAGCATCTTCTACAGCAGCTCCTACAGCAGTTTCTACAGCAGCACCTATAGCATCTCCAACAGAAGCACCTAGAGCAACTCCTACAGCAACTCCTACAGCATCTCCTACATTTCATCTACAGCAACTCCTACATTATATCCTACAGCAGCTCCTACAGCATCTTCTACAGCAGCTCCTACAGACAGCATCTTCTACAGCAGCTCCTACAGCATCTCCTACAGCATCTTCTACAGACAGCAGCTCCTACAACATCTCCTACAGCAGTTCCTACAGCAGCACCTACAGACAGCATCTCTGTTTGACTGGAGAGACTGGACACACACACACACACACACACACACACACACACACACACACACACACACACACACACACACACACACACACACACACACACACACACATGGGTGGTGATTTATAAAATGATGTTGACATTAATAGTTTCAGTGTTACCTGTCAGGAACATGACCATAACTCTATTTCCTACAGAACCTCTGACAGCATCTCCTACAGACAGCAGCTCCTACAGCATCTCCTACAGCCAGCATCACCTACAGCATCTCCTACAGACAGCAGAACCTACAGCATCTCCTACAGCAGCTCCTACAGCAGTTCAAAATCAAATCAAATCAAATCAAATCAAATTTTATTTGTCACATACACATGGTTAGCAGATGTTAAATGCGAGTGTAGCGAAATGCTTGTGCTTCTAGTTCCGACAATGCAGTGATAACCAACAAGTAATCTAACTAACAATTCCAAAACTACTGTCTTATACACAGTGTAAGGGGATAAGGAACATGTACATAAGGATATATGAATGAGTGATGGTACAGAGCAGCATACAGTAGATGGTATCGAGTACAGTATATACATATGAGATGAGTGTGTAGACAAAGTAAACAAAGTGGCATAGTTAAAGTGGCTAGTGATACATGTGTTACATAAGGATGCAGTCGATGATGTAGAGTACAGTATATACATATGCATATGAGATGAATAATGTAGGGTAAGTAACATTATATAAGGTAGCATTGTTTAAAGTGGCTAGTGATATATTTACATAATTCCCATCAATGTTCCTACAGCATCTCCTGCAGCAGCACCTACCGCATCTCCCACAGCAGCTCCTAAAGCATCTCCTACAGCAGCACCTACAGCAGCTCCTACAGCATATTCTACAGCAGCTCCTATAGCAGCTCCTACAGTAGCACCTACAGTAACTCCTACAGTATCTCCTACAGCAACTCCTACAGCATGTCCTTCAGCAACTCCTACGGCAGCACCTACAGCAACCCCTACAGCAGCAACTACAGCAGCTACAACAGCAGCACCTACAGCAGTTCCTACAGCATCTCCTACAGCATCTTCTACAGCAGCTTCTACAGAAGCACCTACAGACAGCAGCACCTATAGCATCTCCTACAGCAGTTACTACAGCATCTCTTACAGCATCTCCTACGGCATCTCCTACGGCATCTTCTACAACAGCACCTACAGACAGCATCTCCTACAGCAGCTCCTTTAGCAACACCTCAGACAGCATCTACTACAGCAGCTCATACAGCATCTTCTACAGCAGCTCCTACAGCACTTCCTACAGCAGCACCTATAGCATATCCTACAGCATCTCATACAGCAGCAACTACAGCAGCTCCTACAGCATCTCCTACAGCATTTCCTACAGCAGCTCCTACAGCATCTTCTACAGCATCTTCTACAGCAGCACCTACAGACAGCATCTCCTACAGCAGCTCCTTTAGCAACACCTCAGACAGCATCTACTACAGCAGCTCATACAGCATCTTCTACAGCAGCTCCTACAGCACTTCCTACAGCAGCACCTATAGCATATCCTACAGCATCTCATACAGCAGCAACTACAGCATCTCCTACAGCATCTCCTACAGCATTTCCTACAGCAGCTCCTACAGCATCTTCTACAGCATCTTCTACAGCAGCACCTACAGACAGCAGCACCTATAGCATCCCCTACAACAGTTACTACAGCATATCTTACAGCATCTCCTACAGCAACTCTTACAGCAGCTCATACAGCATCTTCTACAGCAGCTCCTACAGCAGCTCCTACATCATCACCTACAGCAGCACCCATAGCAGCTTCTACAGCAGCACCTACAGCACCTCCTACAGCACCTCCTACAGCAGCACCTATAGCATACCCTACAGCAGCTCCTACAGCATCTCCTACAGCAGCTCCTACAGCAGCTCCTACAGCATCTCCTATTTTCTACAGCATATTCTACAGCAGCACCTACAGACAGCAGCACCTATAGCATCTCCTACAGCAGTTACTACAGCATCTCCTACAGCAACTCTTACAGCAGCTCATACAGCATCTTCTACAGCAGCTCCTACAGCAGCTCCTACATCATCACCTACAGCAGCACCCATAGCAGCTTCTACAGCATCTCCTACAGCAGCACCTACAGCAGCACCTACAGCACCTTCAACAGCAGCTCATACAGCAGCACCTACAGCATTTCCTACAGCAGCACCTACAGCAGCTCCTACAGACAGCAGATCCTACAACATCTGCTACAGCACCTCCTAAAGCATCTTCCACAACAGCTTCTACAGCAGCACCTACAGACAGCACTTACAGTATCACCTACATCATCTACTACAGCATGTCCTAAAGCAGCACCTACAGCAACTCCTACAGACAGCAGCTCCTATAGCAGCTCCTACCTCATCACCCAGATTATTACCACCCACCACCCAGACTACTACCACCCACTATCCAGACTACTACCACCCACCACCACCCAGACTACTGCCACCCACCACCACCCAGACTACTACCACCCACCACCACCCAGACTACTACCACCCACCATCCAGACTACTACCACCCACCACCACCCAGCCTACTACCACCCACCACCCAGCCTACTACCACCACCCACCACCCAGCCTACTACCACCCACCACCACCCAGACTACTACCACCCACCACCCAGCCTACTACCACCCACCACCACCCAGCCTTCTACCATCCACCACCCAGCCTTCTACCACCCACCACCCAGCCTTCTACCACCCACCACCCAGCCTTCCACCACCCACCACCCAACACCACCCAGACTACTACCACCCACTACCCAGCCTTCGACCACCCACCACCCATCACCCAGCCTTCGAACACCCACCACCCAGACTGCCACCACCCCCACCAAGCCTTCGACCACCCACCACCCACCACCCAGACTGCTACCACCCAGTCTTCGGACACCTCCACCCAGACTACTACCACCCACCACCCAGCCTTCTACCACCCACCACCCAGCCTTCGACCACCCACCACTCAGCCTTCGACCACCCACCACCCACCACCCAGACACCTACCACCCACCACCCAGCATTTGACCACCCACCACCCAGAATGCTACCACCCACCACCCAGACTACTACCACCCACCACCCAGACTACTACCACCCACCACCCACCACCCAGACTACTACCACCCACCACCCAGACTACTACCACCCACCACCCAGCCTACTACTTATCAGCCTTCTACCTACCAGCCAATCCTCTTACCTGTTACATCACAGCCACCAGGTTAATTCATAGTTAAATAGAAGTATATACAGTATATACGTGTCTGTAGTGGCAACACTATCAGATCATCTCAGATCAACACTATCAGATCAACACTACCAGATCAACACTACCAGATCAACACTATCAGATCAACACTATCAGATCAACACTACCAGATCAACACTATCAGATCAACACTATCAGATCAACACTATCAGATCAACACTACCAGATCAACACTACCAGATCAACACTACCAGATCAACACTACCAGATCAACACTATCAGATCAACACTATCAGATCAACACTACCAGATTAACACTATCAGATCAACACTATCAGATCAACACTATCAGATCAACACTACCAGATCAACACTACCAGATCAACACTATCAGATCAACACTATCAGATCAACACTACCAGATCAACACTATCAGATCAACACTATCAGATCAACTCAGATCAACACTATCAGATCAACACTATCAGATCAACTCTACTAGATCAACACTACCAGATCAACACTACCAGATCAACACTATCAGATCAACACTACCAGATCAAGTCAGATCAACACTATCAGATCAACACTACCAGATCAACACTACCAGATCAACACTATCAGATCAACACTACCAGATCAAGTCAGATCAACACTATCAGATCAACACTACCAGATCAAGTCAGATCAACACTATCAGATCAACACTATCGGATCAACACTACCAGATAAACTCTACCAGATCAACACTATCGGATCAACACTATCGGATCAACACTACCGGATCAACACTACCAGATCAACACTACCAGATCAACATTACCAGATCAACTCTATCAGATCAACACTATCAGATCAACACTACCAGATCAACACTACCAGATCAACACTACCAGATCAACTCTATCAGATCAACTCTATCAGATCAACACTGCCAGATCAACACTATCGGATCAACACTACCAGACCAACACTACCAGATCAACTCTATCAGATCAACTCTATCAGATCAACTCTATCAGGTCAACACTACCAGATCAACACTACCAGATCAACTCTACCAGATCAACACTATCGGATCAACACTACCGGATCAACACTACCAGATCAACACTACCAGATCAACACCATCGGATCAACACTACCAGATCAACACTACCAGATCAACTCTATCAGATCAACTCTATCAGATCAACTCTATCAGGTCAACACTACCAGATCAACACTACCAGATCAACACTACCAGACCAACACTACCAGATCAACACTACCAGATCAACTCTACCAGATCAACTCTACCAGATCAACACTACCAGATCAACACTACCAGATCAACACTACCAGATCAACACTATCAGATCAACACTACCAGATCAACTCTATCAGATCAACACTACCAGATCAACACTACCAGATCAACACTATCAGATCAACACTATCAGATCAACACTACCAGATCAACTCTACCAGATCAACACTACCAGATCAACACTATCAGATCAACACTATCAGATCAACACTACCAGATCAACTCTACCAGATCAACTCTATCAGATCAACACTTTCGGATCAACACTACCAGATCAACACTACCAGATCAACACTATCAGATCAACACTACCAGATCAACTCTATCAGATCAACACTATCGGATCAACACTATCGGATCAACACTATCAGATCAACTCTATCAGATCAACTCTACCAGATCAACTCTATCAGATCAACACTATCAGATCAACACTACCAGATCAACTCTATCAGATCAACACTATCGGATCAACACTATCGGATCAACACTATCAGATCAACTCTATCAGATCAACTCTACCAGATCAACTCTATCAGATCAACACTATCGGATCAACACTATCGGATCAACACTATCAGATCAACTCTACCAGATCAACTCTACCAGATCAACACTATCAGATCAACTCTATCAGATCAACACTATCAGATCAACTCTATCGGATCAACACTATCGGATCAATGCTGTCGTATCAATGCTATCAGATCAAGTCTATCAGATCAACTCTACCAGATCAACACTATTGTATTTAGGTTGCACTTTTCCAGGTGCTCAACAAGCTTTACATTGTTTTGGATGAAACCAGCCACATGGGTGATGCCAAAGCCATTTAGTGTCTGTCCAACTGCCTGTCTTTGTCTACCTGCAGGTGCAGTAGGAGGGAGGGAGGCTGACTGGAAGTCCAACTGTCCCATCAGGGGTTTTCCCAACCAGTTAGTCCGCTCTATATCCAGCGACAGTATTGTAACAGATAAAATATGTTCCATTGGGATTACAATTACTAAATACTCTAATTCAGAGAGATTTACAGGAGCAATTAAGGTTACATTTCTTTATTTATTGTTTATTTATTTCACCTTTATTTAACCAGGTAGGCCAGTTGAGAACACCTTTATTTAACCAGGTAGGCTAGTTGAGAACACCTTTATTTAACCAGGTAGGCCAGTTGAGAACACCTTTATTTAACCAGGTAGGCCAGTTGAGAACACCTTTATTTAACCAGGTAGGCCAGTTGAGAACAAGTTCTCATTTACAACTGCGACCTAACAGAAACAACAACACAGAGTTACACATGGAATAAACAAACGTACAGTCAATAACACAAAAAGAAGGTCTATATACAGTGTGTGCAAATGGCATGAGGAGGTATGGTAATAAAAAGGCCATAGTAGCAAAGTAAATACAATTTAGCAGATTAACACGAGTGATAGATGAGCAGATGATGGTGTGTAAGTAGTGATACTGGTGTGCAAAAGAGCAGCAAGGTAAATACAAATAATATGATGAGGTAGGTAGATTAGGCTATTTACAGATTGGCTATGTACAGCTGCAATTTTTTCCAGTCACTGGCAGCAGAGAACTGGAAGGAAAGGCGGCCAAAGGAGGTGTTGGCTTTGGGGACGACCAGTGAGATATACCTGCTGGAGCGCGTGCTACGGGTGGGTGTTGTTATCGTGACCAGTGAGCTGAGATAAGGCGGAGCTTTACCTAGAGTAGACTTTTAGATGACCTGGAGCCAGTGGGTCTGGCGACGAATATGTAGCGAGGGCCAGCCGACGAGAGCCTACAGGTCGCAGTGGTGGGTGGTGTATGGGGCTTTGGTATAAAAAAAAATGCATGGCACTGTGATAGACTGCATCCAGTTTGCTGAGTAGAGTATTAGAAGCTATTTTGTAGATGACATCGCCGAAGTTGAGGATCGGTAGGATAGTCAGTTTTACGAGGGTATGTTTGGCGGCGTGAGTGAAGGATGCTTTGTTGCGAAATAGGAAGCCAATTCTAGATTTAACTTTGGATTGGAGATGTTTGATATGAATCTGGAAGGAGAGTTTAAAGTCTAACCAGACACCTAGGTATTTGAATTTAGTAGCCAATAGAAGATGAGTCAGTCTGCATTGGATTGGAGTTAGTAGCCAATAGAAGATGAGTCAGTCTGCATTGGATTGGAGTTAGTAGCCAATAGAAGATGAGCCAGTCTGCATTGGATTGGAGTTAGTAGCCAAAATGGTTCAAGGGGAGTAGCTTCTTAATTTTTTACCACTTTTATGCAACTGTAAATGCTTATAGTAGAAATAGTATCAAAACTCTGTCTGCAATTAAAATGACATGGATCAGTCTACACATTTCAACATTGATCTGGTGTTGACAGCTTAAACATTTCAACATTGATTTGGTGTTGACAGCAGAAACATTTCAACATTGATTTGGTGTTGACAGCTGAAACATTTCAACATTGATTTGGTGTTGACAGCAGAAACATTTCAACATTGATCTGGTGTTGACAGCAGAAACATTTCAACATTGATTTGGTGTTGACAGCTGAAACATTTCAACATTGATTTGGTGTTGACAGCAGAAACATTTCAACATTGATCTGGTGTTGACAGCTGAAACATTTCAACATTGATCTGGTGTTGACAGCAGAAACATTTCAACATTGATCTGGTGTTGACAGCAGAAACATTTCAACATTGATCTGGTGTTGACAGCAGAAACATTTCAACATTGATTTGGTGTTGACAGCAGAAACATTTCAACATTGATTTGGTGTTGACAGCAGAAACATTTCAACATTGATCTGGTGTTGACAGCAGAAACATTTCAACATTGATTTAGTGTTGACAGCTTAAACATTTCAACATTGATTTGGTGTTGACAGCAGAAACATTTCAACATTGATTTAGTGTTGACAGCAGAAACATTTCAACATTGATCTGGTGTTGACAGCAGAAACATTTCAACATTGATTTGGTGTTGACAGCAGAAACATTTCAACATTGATTTGGTGTTGACAGCAGAAACATTTCAACATTGATTTGGTGTTGACAGCTGAAACATTTCAACATTGAGTTGGTGTTGACAGCAGAAACATTTCAACATTGATTTGGTGTTGACAGCAGAAACATTTCAACATTGAGTTGGTGTTGACAGCAGAAACATTTCAACATTGATTTGGTGTTGACAGCTGAAACATTTCAACATTGATTTGGTGTTGACAGCTGAAACATTTCAATATTGATCTGGTGTTGACAGCAGAAACATTTCAACATTGATCTGGTGTTGACAGCAGAAACATTTCAACATTGATTTGGTGTTGACAGCAGAAACATTTCAACATTGATCTGGTGTTGACAGCAGAAACATTTCAACATTGAGTTGGTGTTGACAGCTGAAACATTTCAACATTGAGTTGGTGTTGACAGCAGAAACATTTCAACATTGAGTTGGTGTTGACAGCTGAAACATTTCAACATTGATTTGGTGTTGACAGCAGAAACATTTCAACATTGATTTGGTGTTGACAGTTTAAACATTTCAACATTGATTTGGTGTTGACAGCTGAAACATTTCAACATTGAGTTGGTGTTGACAGTAGAAACATTTCAACATTGATCTGGTGTTGACAGTAGAAACATTTCAACATTGATTTGGTGTTGACAGCAGAAACATTTTAACATTGATCTGGTGTTGACAGCTGAAACATTTCAACATTGATCTGGTGTTGACAGCAGAAACATTTCAACATTGATCTGGTGTTGACAGCAGAAACATTTCAACATTGATCTGGTGTTGACAGCAGAAACATTTCAACATTGATCTGGTGTTGACAGCAGAAACATTTCAACATTGATCTGGTGTTGACAGCAGAAACATTTCAACATTGATTTAGTGTTGACAGCAGAAACATTTCAACATTGATTTGGTGTTGACAGCAGAAACATTTCAACATTGATTTGGTGTTGAAGGCTTAAACATTTCAACATTGATTTGGTGTTGACAGCAGAAACATTTCAACATTGATCTGGTGTTGACAGCAGAAACATTTCAACATTGATTTGGTGTTGACAGCAGAAACATTTCAACATTGATCTGGTGTTGACAGCAGAAACATTTCAACATTGATCTGGTGTTGACAGCAGAAACATTTCAACATTGATTTGGTGTTGACAGCAGAAACATTTCAACATTGATCTGGTGTTGACAGCAGAAACATTTCAACATTGATCTGGTGTTGACAGCAGAAACATTTCAACATTGATTTGGTGTTGACAGCAGAAACATTTCAACATTGATCTGGTGTTGACAGCAGAAACATTTCAACATTGATCTGGTGTTGACAGCAGAAACATTTTAACATTGATTTGGTGTTGACAGCAGAAACATTTCAACATTGATCTGGTGTTGACAGCAGAAACATTTCAACATTGATCTGGTGTTGACAGCAGAAACATTTTAACATTGATCTGGTGTTGACAGCAGAAACATTTTAACATTGATTTGGTGTTGACAGCTGAAACATTTCAACATTGATCTGGTGTTGACAGCTGAAACATTTCAACATTGATTTGGTGTTGACAGCAGAAACATTTCAACATTGATTTGGTGTTGACAGCAGAAACATTTCAACATTGATTTGGTGTTGACAGCAGAAACATTTCAACATTGATCTGGTGTTGACAGCTTAAACATTTCAACATTGATTTAGTGTTGACAGCTGAAACATTTCAACATTGATCTGGTGTTGACAGCAGAAACATTTCAACATTGATTTGGTGTTGACAGCAGAAACATTTCAACATTGATCTGGTGTTGACAGCTTAAACATTTCAACATTGATTTAGTGTTGACAGCAGAAACATTTCAACATTGATTTGGTGTTGACAGCAGAAACATTTCAACATTGATTTGGTGTTGACAGCTGAAACATTTCAACATTGATTTGGTGTTGACAGCTGAAACATTTCAACATTGATCTGGTGTTGACAGTTTAAACATTTCAACATTGATTTGGTGTTGACAGCTGAAACATTTCAACATTGATTTGGTGTTGACAGTTTAAACATTTCAACATTGATTTGGTGTTGACAGCTGAAACATTTCAACATTGATTTAGTGTTGACAGCTGAAACATTTCAACATTGATTTGGTGTTGACAGCTGAAACATTTCAACATTGATTTGGTGTTGACAGTTTAAACATTTCAACATTGATTTGGTGTTGACAGCTGAAACATTTCAACATTGATTTAGTGTTGACAGCTGAAACATTTCAACATTGATTTAGTGTTGACAGCAGAAACATTTCAACATTGATTTGGTGTTGACAGTTTAAACATTTCAACATTGATTTGGTGTTGACAGCTGAAACATTTCAACATTGATTTGGTGTTGACAGCAGAAACATTTCAACATTGATTTGGTGTTGACAGTTTAAACATTTCAACATTGATTTGGTGTTGACAGCTGAAACATTTCAACATTGATTTAGTGTTGACAGCTGAAACATTTCAACATTGATTTGGTGTTGACAGCAGAAACATTTCAACATTGATTTGGTGTTGACAGTTTAAACATTTCAACATTGATTTGGTGTTGACAGCTGAAACATTTCAACATTGATTTAGTGTTGACAGCTGAAACATTTCAACATTGATTTGGTGTTGACAGCAGAAACATTTCAACATTGATTTGGTGTTGACAGTTTAAACATTTCAACATTGATTTGGTGTTGACAGCAGAAACATTTCAACATTGATTTGGTGTTGACAGCAGAAACATTTCAACATTGATCTGGTGTTGACAGCAGAAACATTTCAACATTGATCTGGTGTTGACAGCTTAAACATTTCAACATTGATCTGGTGTTGACAGCAGAAACATTTCAACATTGATTTGGTGTTGACAGCAGAAACATTTCAACATTGATCTGGTGTTGACAGCAGAAACATTTCAACATTGATCTGGTGTTGACAGCAGAAACATTTCAACATTGATCTGGTGTTGACAGCAGAAACATTTCAACATTGATCTGGTGTTGACAGCAGAAACATTTCAACATTGATCTGGTGTTGACAGCTGAAACATTTCAACATTGATCTGGTGTTGACAGCAGAAACATTTCAACATTGATTTGGTGTTGACAGTTTAAACATTTCAACATTGATCTGGTGTTGACAGCTGAAACATTTCAACATTGATCTGGTGTTGACAGCAGAAACATTTCAACATTGATTTGGTGTTGACAGTTTAAACATTTCAACATTGATTTAGTGTTGACAGCTTAAACATTTCAACATTGATTTGGTGTTGACAGCAGAAACATTTCAACATTGATTTGGTGTTGACAGCAGAAACATTTCAACATTGATTTGGTGTTGACAGTTTAAACATTTCAACATTGATTTAGTGTTGACAGCAGAAACATGTCAAGAGTCATTTTTAATTTTACCATTCAAGTCTATTGCACTTTTTTTGCAAATGAAATGCATTGGGAGCTCATTTAAATATTGTCGCCGTACAAAAAGTATAGTAGCTATCAAACATATTTTCTAACGCAGTTTGCACTTTTGAAAGTTTTGTGCTTACAGCCTATACGGTTACAGAGTTGTGACGTTTGCTCTAATATGCTAATCTTGGAGTTGAAACTGTGAAAAAGGAGATTTTAGATTTTTTACCAAGTTTATCAAGTCTATTTATGCAAATATGGGAGTAGTATATATATTTTTTCACTAAATAAAATATACTGATGGTCAGTCTGCACGTTTTAAAGTTGGTATCGTGTAAACATATTAAATGATTTAAAGGAAGAATAATAATGAATACTCTAGAGAGACAGGATGAATGATAATGAATGCACTACCATTAGATGGTGTCACTACCATTAGATGGTGTCACTACCATTAGATGGTGTCACTACCATTAGATGGTGTTACTACCATTAGATGGTGTTACTACCATTAGATGGTGTCACTACCATTAGATGGTGTCACTACCATTAGATGGTGTCACTACTATTAGATGGTGT
>NW_026286833.1:57500-63707 GCF_023373465.1 Oncorhynchus keta | reverse complement strand
TTGTACTTCGTTCAGTTACGTATTGCTCTCATATATCTCCTTTACTCTCTTCCTGTCTCTCTCTCTCCTCCATCTCTCCTTTACTCTCTTCCTTCCTGTCTCTCTCCTCCATCTCTCCTTTACTCTCTTCCTTCCTGTCTCTCTCTCCTCCATCTCTCCTTTGCTCTCTTCCTTCCTCTCTCTCTCCTCCTCCATCTCTCCTTTACTCTCTTCCTTCCTGTCTCTCTCTCCTCCATCTCTCCTTTACTCTCTTCTCCTTTACTCTCTTCCTTCCTGTCTCTCTTCTCCTCCCATCTCTCCTTCCTGTCTCTCTTCCATCTCCCTTTACTCTCTTCCTTCCTGCATCTCTCCTTTGTTCCTTCCTGTCTCTCTCCTCCATCTCTCCTTTACTCTCTTCCTTCCTGTCTCTCTCTCCTCCATCTCTCCTTTACTCTCTTCCTTCCTGTCTCTCTCCTCCATCTCTCCTTTACTCTCTTCCTTCCTGTCCCTCTCCTCCATCTCTCCTTTACTCTCTTCCTTCCTGTCTCTCTCCTCCATCTCTCCTTTACTCTCTTCCTTCCTGGCTCTCTCTCCTCCATCTCTCCTTTACTCTCTTCCTTCTGTCTCTCTCTCTCCTCCATCTCTCCTTTACTCTCTTCCTTCCTGTCTCTCTCTCTCCATCTCTCCTTTACTCTCTTCCTTCCTGTCTCCTCCATCTGTCTCTCCTTTACTCTCTTCTTCCTCTCTCTCTCACCTCCATCTCTCCATTACTCTCTTCCTTCCGGTCTCTCTCCCCATCTCTCCTTTACTCTCTTCCTTCCTGTCTCTCTCCTCCATCTTTCCTTTACTCTCTTCCTTCCTGTCTCTCTCCTCGATCTCTCCTTTACTCTCTTCCTTCCTGTCTCTCTCCTCCATCTCTCCTTTACTCTCTTCCTTCCTGTCTCTCTCCTCCATCTCTCCTTTACTCTCTTCCTTCCTGTCTCTCTCTCCTCCATCTCTCCTTTACTCTCTTCCTTCCTGTCTCTCTCTCCTCCATCTCTCCTTTACTCTCTTCCTTCCTGTCTCTCTCTCCTACATCTCTCCTTTACTCTCTTCCTTCCTGTCTCTCTCTCTCCATCTCTCCTTTACTCTCTTCCTTCCTATCTCTCTCTCCCCATCTCTCCTTTACTCTCTTCCTTCTGTCTCTCTCTTCCATCTCTCTTCCTCTTTCCTTCCTGCCTCTCTCTCCTCCATCTCTCCTTTACTCTCTTTCCTTCCTGTCTCTCTCTCCTCCATCTCTCCTTTACTCTCTTCCTTCCTGTCTCTCTCTCCTCCATCTCTCCTTTACTCTCTTCCTTCCTGTCTCTCTCTCCTCCTCATCCTCTCCTTTCCATCTCTCTTCCTTCCCTGTCTCTCTCCTCCATCTCTCCTTTACTCTCTTCCTTCCTGTCTCTCTCCTCCATCTCTCCTTTACTCTCTTCCTTCCTGTCTCTCTCCTCCATCTCTCCTTTACTCTCTTCCTTCCTCTCTCTCTCCTCCATCTCTCCTTTACTCTCTTCCTTCCTGTCTCCTCTCCTCCATCTCTCCTTTACTCTCTTCCTTCCTGTCTCTCTCTCCTCTGTCTCTCTCCTTTACTCTCTTCCTTCCTGTCTCTCTCTCTCTCCATCTCTCTTCCTTCCTCTCTTCCCTTCCTGTCTCTCTCTCCTCCATCTCTCCTTTACTCTCTTCCTTTCCTGCCCATCTCCTCCATCTCTCCTTTACTCTCTTCCTTCCTGTCTTCTCTCCTCCATCTCTCATTTACTCTCTTCCTTCCTGTCTCTCTCCTCCATCTCTCCTTTACTCTCTTCCTTCCTGTCTCTCTCCTCCATCTCTATATTTACTCTCTTCCTGTCTCTCTCTCCTCCATCTCTCCCTTACTCTCTTCCTTCCTGTCTCTCCATCTTCCTTTACTCTTCCTGTCTCTCTCTCTCCTCCATCTCTCCTTTACTCTCTTCCTTCCTGTCTCTCTCCTCCATCTCTCCTTTACTCTCTTCCTTCCTGTCTCTCTCTCCCCTCCATCTCTCCTTTACTCTCTTCCTTCCTGTCTCTCTCTCTCCTCCATCTCTCCTTTACTCTCTTCCTTCCTGTCTCTCTCTCCTCCATCTCCTTACTCTCTTCCTTCCTGTCTATCTCTCCATCTCTCCTTTACTCTCTTCCTTCCTGTCTCTCTCTCTCCTCCATCTCCTCCTTTACTCTCTTCCTTCCTGTCTCTCTCTCTCCATCTCTCCTTGACTCTATTCCTTCCTGTCTCTCTCTCCTCCATCTCTCCTTTACTCTTCCTTCCTGTCTCTCTCTCCTCCATCTCTCCTTTACTCTCTTCCTCCCTGTCTCTCTCTCTCCTCCATCTCCTTTACTCTCTTCCTTCCTGTCTCTCTCCTCCATCTCTCCTTTACTCTCTTCCTTCCTGTCTCTCTCTCTCCTCCATCTCTCCTTTACTCTCTTTCCTTCCTGTCTCTCTCATCCATCTCTCCTTTACTCTCTTCCTTCCTGTCTCTCTCTCCTCCATCTCTCCTTTACTCTCTCCTTCCTGTCTCTCTCCTCCATCTCTCCTTTATCTCTTCCTTCCTGTCTCTCTCTCCATCTCTATATTTACTCTCTTCCTGTCTCTTCTCCATCTCTCTCTCCTTACTCTCTCCTTCCTGTCTCTCTCCTCCATTCCTTTACTCTCTTCCTTCCTGTCTCTCTCCTCCATCTCTCCTTTACTCTCTTCCTTCCTGTCTCTCTCTCTCCTCCATCTTCCTTTACTCTCTTCCTTCCTGTCTCTCTCTCTCTCCATCTCTCATTTACTCTCTTCCTTCCTGTCTCTCTCTCCTCCATCTCTCCTTTACTCTCTTCCTTCCTGTCTCTCTCTCTCTGTCTCTCCTTTACTCTCTTCCTTCCTGTCTCTCTCCTCTGTCTTCCTTTTACTCTCTTCCTTCCTGTCTCTTCTCTCTCCATCTCTTTACCTTCCTTCCTCTCTCTCCTCCATCTCTCCTTTACTCTCTTCCTTCCTGTTCCTCTCTCCTCCATCTCCTTTACTCTCTTCCTTCCTGTCTCTCTCTCCTCCATCTCCTTTACTCTTTCATTCCTGTCTCTCCTCCATCTCCTTCCTTTACTCTCTTCCTTCCTGTCTCTTCCCCTCCATCTCTCCTTTACCTTCCTGTCTCTCTCTCCTCCATCTCTCCTTTACTCTCTTCCTTCCTGTCTCCTCTCTCCTCCATCTCTCCTTTACTCTCTTCCTTCTCTCTCTCATCCATCTTCTCCATCTCTCCTGCCTCTCTCCTTTACTCTCTTCCTTCCTGTCTCTCTCCTCCATCTCCCTTTTACTCTCTTCCTTCCTGTCTCTCTCCCTCCATCTCTCCTTTACTCTCTTCCTTCCTGTCTCTCCTCCATCTCTCCTCCTTACTCTCTTCCTTCCTGTCTCTCTCTCCTCCATCTCTCCTTTACTCTCTTCCTTCCTGTCTATCTCTCCTCCATCTCTCCTTTACTCTCTTCCTTCCTGTCTCTCTCTCCTCCATCTCTCCTTTACTCTCTTCCTTCCTGTCTCTCTCTCCTCCATCTCTCCTTTACTCTCTTCCTTCCTGTCTCTCTCCATCTCTCTCCTTTACTCTCTTCCTTCCTGTCTCTCTCTCCTCCATCTCTCCTTTACTCTCTTCCTTCCTGTCTCTCTCCTCCATCTCTCCTTTACTCTCTTCCTTCCTGTCTCTCTCCTCCATCTCTATTTTACTCTCTTCCTTCCTGTCTCTCTCCTCCATCTCTCCTTTACTCTCTTCCTTCCTGTCTCTCTCCTCCATCTCCCTTTACTCTCTTCCTTCCTGTCTCTCTCCTCCATCTCTACTTTACTCTCTCCTTCCTGTCTCTCTCCTCCCATCTCTCCTTTACTCTCTTCCTTCCTGTCTCTCTCTCCTCCATCTCTCCTTTACTCTCTTCCTTCCTGTCTCTCTCCTCCATCTCTCCTTGACTCTCTTCCTTCCTGTCTCTCTCTCTCCTCCATCTCTCCTTTACTCTCTTCCTTCCTGTCTCTCTCTCCTCCATCTCTCCTTTACTCTCTTCCTCCCTGTCTCTCTCTCTCCTCCATCTCTCCTTTACTCTCTTCCTTCCTGTCTCTCTCCTCCATCTCTCCTTTACTCTCTTCCTTCCTGTCTCTCTCTCCTCCATCTCTCCTTTACTCTCTTCCTTCCTGTCTCTCTCATCCATCTCTCCTTTACTCTCTTCCTTCCTGTCTCTCTCTCCTCCATCTCTCCTTTACTCTCTTCCTTCCTGTCTCTCTCTCCTCCATCTCTCCTTTACTCTCTTCCTTCCTGTCTCTCTCTCCTCCATCTCTCCCTTACTCTCTTCCTTCCTGTCTCTCTCTCCTCCATCTCTCCTTTACTCTCTTCCTCCCTGTCTCTCTCTCTCCTCCATCTCTCCTTTACTCTCTTCCTTCCTGTCTCTCTCCTCCTCCATCTCTCCTTTACTCTCTTCCTTCCTGTCTCTCTCTCCTCCATCTCTCCTTTACTCTCTTCCTTCCTGTCTCTCTCCTCCATCTCTCATTTACTCTCTTCCTTCCTGTCTCTCTCTCTCCATCTCTCCTTTACTCTCTTCCTTCCTGTTCTCTCTCCTCTGTCTCTCCTTTACTCTCTTCCTTCCTGTCTCTCTCCTCCATCTCTCCTTTACTCTCTTCCTTCCTGTCTCTCTCTCCTCCATCTCTCCTTTACTCTCTTCCTTCCTTCTCCTCCTCCATCTCTCCTTTACTCTCTTCCTTCCTGTCTCTCTCCCCTCATCTCTCTTTACTCTCTTCCTTCCTGTCTCTCTCTCCTCCATCTCTCCTTTACTCTCTTTCTTCCTGTCTCTCCCCCATCTCTCCTTTACTCTCTTCCTTCCTGTCTCTCTCTCTCCATCTCTCCTTTACTCTCTTCCTTCCTGTCTCTCTCCTCCATCTCTCCTTTACTCTCTTCCTTCCTGTCTCTCTCCTCCATCTCTCCTTTACTCTCTTCCTTCCTGTCTCTCATCCATCTCTCCTTTACTCTCTTCCTTCCTGTCTCTCTTCCTTCCTCTCTCTCCTCCATCTCTCCTTTTACTCTCTTCCTTCCTGTCTCTCTCTCCTCCATCTCTCCTTTACTCTCTTCCTTCCTGTCTCTCTCCTCCATCTTCCTTTACTCTCTTCCTTCCTGTCTCTCTCTCCTCCATCTCTCTCCTTTACTCTCTTCCTTCCTGTCTCTCTCTCCTCCATCTCTCCTTTACTCTCTTCCTTCCTGTCTCTCTCCCTCCATCTCTCCTTTACTCTCTTCCTTCCTGTCTCTCTCCTCCATCTCTCCTTTACTCTCTTCCTTCCTGTCTCTCTCTCCTCCATCTCTCCTTTACTCTCTTCCTTCCTGTCTCTCTCTCCTCCATCTCTCCTTTACTCTCTTCCTTCCTGTCTCTCTCCTCCATCTCTCCTTTACTCTCTTCCTTCCTGTCTCTCTCCCTCCATCTCTCCTTCTCTCTTCCTTCCTGTCTCTCTCTCCTCCATCTCTCCTTTACTCTCTTCCTTCCTGTCTCTCTCCTCCATCTCTCCTTACTCTCTTCCTTCCTGTCTCTCTCCTCCATCTCTCCTTTACTCTCTTCCTTCCTGTCTCTCTCTCCTCCATCTCTCCTTTACTCTCTTCCTTCCTGTCTCTCTCTCCTCCATCTCTCCTTTACTCTTCCTCCTGTCTCTCTCTCCTCCATCTCTCCTTTACTCTCTTCCTTCCTGTCTCTCTCTCCTCCATCTCTCCTTTACTCTCTTCCTTCCTGTCTCTCTCTCCTCCATCTCTCCTTTACTCTCTTTCCTTCCTGTCTCTCTCTCCATCTCTCCTTTACTCTCTTCCTTCCTGTCTCTCTCCTCCATCTCTCCTTTACTCTCTTCCTTCCTGTCTCTCTCTCCTCCATCTCTATATTTACTCTCTTCCTTCCTGTCTCTCTCTCCTCCATCTCTCCTTTACTCTCTTCCTTCCTGTCTCTCTCTCCCATCTCTCCTTTACTCTCTTCCTTCCTGTCTCTCTCTCCTCCATCTTCCTTTACTCTCTTCCTTCCTGTCTCTCTCTCTCCTCCATCTCTCCTTTACTCTCTTCCTTCCTGTCTCTCTCTCCCTCCATCTCTCATTTACTCTCTTCCTTCCTTCTCTCTCTCCTCCATCTCTCCTTTACTCTCTTCCTTCCTGTCTCTCTCTCCTCCATCTCTCCTTTACTCTCTTCCTTCCTGTCTCTCTCCTCCATCTCTCCTTTACTCTCT
>NW_026286833.1:47500-50000 GCF_023373465.1 Oncorhynchus keta | reverse complement strand
TCTATAACCCAATAGAGCCACCACAGCACTGATCAGTCACCGCTATAACCCAATAGAGCCACCACAGCACTGATCAGTCACCGCTATAACCCAATAGAGCCACCACAGCACTGATCAGTCACCGCTATAACCCAATAGAGCCACCACAGCACTGATCAGTCACCGCTATAACCCAATAGAGCCACCACAGCACTGATCAGTCACCGCTATAACCCAATAGAGCCACCACAGCACTGATCAGTCACCGCTATAACCCAATAGAGCCACCACAGCACTGATCAGTCACCACTATAACCCAATAGAGCCACCACAGCACTGATCAGTCACCGCTATAACCCAATAGAGCCACCACAGCACTGATCAGTCACCACTATAACCCAATAGAGCCACCACAGCACTGATCAGTCACCGCTATAACCCAATAGAGCCACCACAGCACTGATCAGTCACCACTATAACCCAATAGAGCCACCACAGCACTGATCAGTCACCGCTATAACCCAATAAGGCCACCACAGCACTGATCAGTCACCGCTATAACCCAATAAGGCCACCACAGCACTGATCAGTCACCGCTATAACCCAATAGAGCCACCACAGCACTGATCAGTCACCGCTATAACCCAATAGAGCCACCACAGCACTGATCAGTCACCGCTATAACCCAATAGAGCCACCACAGCACTGATCAGTCACCGCTATAACCCAATAGAGCCACCACAGCACTGATCAGTCACCACTATAACCCAATAGAGCCACCACAGCACTGATCAGTCACCACTATAACCCAATAGAGCCACCACAGCACTGATCAGTCACCACTATAACCCAATAGAGCCACCACAGCACTGATCAGTCACCACTATAACCCAATAGAGCCACCACAGCACTGATCAGTCACCACTATAACCCAATAGAGCCACCACAGCACTGATCAGTCACCACTATAACCCAATAGAGCCACCACAGCACTGATCAGTCACCACTATAACCCAATAGAGCCACCACAGCACTGATCAGTCACCACTATAACCCAATAGAGCCACCACAGCACTGATCAGTCACCGCTATAACCCAATAGAGCCACCACAGCACTGATCAGTCACCGCTATAACCCAATAGAGCCACCACAGCACTGATCAGTCACCGCTATAACCCAATAGAGCCACCACAGCACTGATCAGTCACCACTATAACCCAATAGAGCCACCACAGCACTGATCAGTCACCACTATAACCCAATAGAGCCACCACAGCACTGATCAGTCACCACTATAACCCAATAGAGCCACCACAGCACTGATCAGTCACCACTATAACCCAATAGAGCCACCACAGCACTGATCAGTCACCACTATAACCCAATAGAGCCACCACAGCACTGATCAGTCACCACTATAACCCAATAGAGCCACCACAGCACTGATCAGTCACCACTATAACCCAATAGAGCCACCACAGCACTGATCAGTCACCACTATAACCCAATAGAGCCACCACAGCACTGATCAGTCACCACTATAACCCAATAGAGCGTCGGAAGTAACAGTGTTTCGTGTAGGTTTACCATCTCTGTCGGCGCCGGAAGTAACAGTGTTTCGTGTAGGTTTACCATCTCTGTCGGAAGTAACAGTGTTTCGTGTAGGTTTACCATCTCTGTCGGCGTCGGAAGTAACAGTGTTTCGTGTAGGTTTACCATCTCTGTCGGCGTCGGAAGTAACAGTGTTTCGTGTAGGTTTACCATCTCTGTCGGCGTCGGAAGTAACAGTGTTTCGTGTAGGTTTACCATCTCTGTCGGCGTCGGAAGTAACAGTGTTTCGTGTAGGTTTACCATCTCTGTCGGCGTCGGAAGTAACAGTGTTTCGTGTAGGTTTACCATCTCTGTCGGCGTCGGAAGTAACAGTGTTTCGTGTAGGTTTACCATCTCTGTCGGCGTCGGAAGTAACAGTGTTTCGTGTAGGTTTACCATCTCTGTCGGCGTCGGAAGTAACAGTGTTTCGTGTAGGTTTACCATCTCTGTCGGCGTCGGAAGTAACAGTGTTTCGTGTAGGTTTACCCAGCCAGGCGTGAGGTTTTGGGAACTGTAACATCTCTCTCAGACAAGGGGACATCGATCAATACATTTGGCTCCGTTTACTCTCAGATTCGTAAAATGCTAATTAGCATCAAAGTAGACATCTTGCAAAACTACAACTCTAGCTGACGCCTTTGCTAACAGGTTTTGTGTCCATTTAAAATGTGTCCAAGACAGCTCACATAAATTGTAAATGTAAGTCAATTTAACAAATGTACTCATTACAAAATGTTGCTAGCATTGGATGTTTAATCCAGAGATGATTAGCTTTGTCTCTATTGTTCTTATACAGATCATCATGGTATTTTTTAGTTCTGTATGATAGCCACATTAGCAGCTAATTAGCATTTCATTGTACAGGCAAATATATTGATAAAAGTCACCTTGTCTGAGAGAGATTTTTCACAGTTATCAAAACGTCACGCC
>NW_026286833.1:0-42500 GCF_023373465.1 Oncorhynchus keta | reverse complement strand
GGGAACAGAGGGGAACAGAGGGAACAGAGGGGAACAGAGGGGAACAATGGGAACAGAGGGGAACAATGGGAACAGAGGGGAACAATGGGAACAGAGGGGAACAGAGGGGAACAGAGGGGAACAGAGGGGAACAGAGGGGAACAATGGGAACAGAGGGGAACAGAGGGGAACAGAGGGGAACAATGGGATCAGAGGGGAACAATGGGAACAGAGGGGAACAATGGGAACAGAGGGGAACAATGGGAACAGAGGGGAACAGAGGGGAACAGAGGGGAACAGAGGGGAACAATGGGAACAGAGGGGAACAGAGGGGAACAGAGGGGAACAATGGGAACAGAGGGGAACAATGGGAACAGAGGGGAACAATGGGAACAGAGGGGAACAGAGGGGAACAGAGGGGAACAGAGGGGAACAGAGGGGAACAGATGGGAACAGAGGGGAACAATGGGAACAGAGGGGAACAATGGGAACAGAGGGGAACAATGGGAACAGAGGGGAACAGAGGGGAACAGAGGGGAACAGAGGGGAACAGAGGGGAACAATGGGAACAGAGGGGAACAATGGGAACAGAGGGGGAACAATGGGAACAGAGGGGAACAGAGGGGAACAGAGGGGAACAGAGGGGAACAATGGGAACAGAGGGGAACAGAGGGAACAGAGGGGAACAAACAGAGGGGAAACGATGGGATCAGAGGGGAACAATGGGAACAGAGGGGAACAATGGGAACAGAGGGGAACAATGGGAACAGAGGGGAACAGAGGGGAACAGAGGGGAACAGAGGGGAACAATGGGAACAGAGGGGAACAGAGGGGAACAGAGGGGAACAATGGGAACAGAGGGGAACAATGGGAACAGAGGGGAACAGAGGGGAACAGAGGGGAACAGAGGGGAACAATGGGAACAGAGGGGAACAGAGGGGAACGATGGGAACAGAGGGGAACAGAGGGGAACATAGGGGGAACAGAGGGGAACGATGGGAACAGGGGGAACAGAGGGGAACAGAGGGGAACGAGGGGAACAGAGGGGAACAGAGGGAACATAGGGGAACGATGGGAACAGAGGGGAACAGGGAACAGAGGGGAACAATGGGAACAGAGGGGAACAATGGGAACAGAGGGGAACAATGGGAACAGAGGGGAACAGAGGGGAACAGAGGGGAACAGAGGGGAACAGATGGGAACAGAGGGGAACAGAGGGGAACAGATGGGAACAGGGAACAGGGGGAACAGAGGGGAACATAACAGGGGAACAGAGGGGAACGATGGGAACAGAGGGGAACAGAGGGGAACGATGGGAACAGAGGGGAACAGAGGGGAACATAACAGGGGAACGATGGGAACAGAGGGGAACAGAGGGGAACAATGGGAACAGAGGGGAACAGAGGGGAACAGATGGGAACAGAGGGGAACAATGGAAACAGAGGGGAACAGAGGGGAACAGAGGGGAACAATGGGAACAGAGGGGAACAGAGGGGAACAAGGGGAACAGAGGGGAACAGAGGGGAACAATGGGAACAGAGGGGAACAGAGGGGAACGATGGGAACAGAGGGGAACAATGGGAACAGAGGGGAACAATGGGAACAGAGGGGAACAGAGGGGAACAGAGGGGAACATGGGAACAGAGGGGAACAGAGGGGAACAGAGGGGAACAGAGGGAACAGAGGGGAACAATGGGAACAGAGGGGAACAGAACAGGGGGGAACAATGGGAACAGAGGGGAACAGGGGGAACAGAGGGGAACAGAGGGGAACAGAGGGGAAACATAGGGGAACAGAGGGGAAACGAAAACAGGAACAGGGAACAGGGGAACAGAGGGGAACGATGGGAACAGAGGGGAACAGAGGGGAACATAGGGGAACAGAGGGGAACAGAACAGGGGAACAGAGGGGAACAAACAGAGGGGAACAGAGGGGAACATGGGGGAACAGAGGGAACATGGGAACAGAGGGAACAGAGGGGAACAGAGGGGAACAGAGGGGAACAAACATGGGAACAGAGGGGAACAGGGGAACAGGGGAACAGAGGGGAACGGGGAACAGAGGGGAACAGAGGGGAACAGAGGGAACAGAACAGGGGGAACAGAGGGGAACAGAGGGGAACAGAGGGGGAACAGAGGGGAACAGAGGGGAACAGAGGGGAACAGAGGGGAACATAGGGGAACAGAGGGGAACAGAGGGGAACAGAGGGGAAACAGAGGGGAACAGAGGGGAACAGAGGGAACAGAGGGGAACATGGGAACAGAGGGGAACAGAGGGGGAACAAACAGAGGGGAACAGAGGGGGAACAGATGGGAACAGAGGGGAACAGAGGGGAACAATGGGAACAGAGGGGAACATGGGGAACAGAGGGGAACAGGGAACAGAGGGGAACAGAGGGGAACAATGGGAACAGAGGGGAACAGAGGGAACAGAGAGGGAACAGAGGGAACAATGGGAACAGAGGGAACAGAGGGGAACAATGGGAACAGAGGGGAACAGAGGGGAACAGAGGGGAACATGGGAACAGGAAACAGAGGGGAACGATGGGAACAGAGGGGAACAGAGGGGAACAGAGGGAACGATGGGAACAGAGGGGAACAGAGGGGAACAGAGGGGAACAATGGGAACAGAGGGGAACAGAGAGGGGAAACAGAGGAACTGGGAACAGAGGGGAACGATGGGAACAGAGGGGAACAATGGGAACAGAGGGGAACAGATGGGAACAGAGGGGAACAGATGGGAACAGAGGGGAACAGAGGGGAACAGAGGGGAACGATGGGAACAGAGGGGAACAGATGGGAACAGAGGGGAACAGAGGAACGATGGGAACAGAGGGGAACAGAGGGGAACGATGGGAACAGAACAGAGGGGAACAATGGGAACAGAGGGGAACAGATGGGAACAGAGGGGAACGATGGGAACAGAGGGGAACAGATGGGAACAGAGGGGAACAGATGGGAACAGAGGGGAACAGATGGGAACAGAGGGGAACAGAGGGAACAGAGGGGAACAGAGGGAACAGAGGGGAACGATGGGAACAGAGGGAACAGATGGGAACAGAGGGGAACGAGGGGGGAACAGAGGGGAACATGATGGGAACAGAGGGGAACAAAGGGAACAGGGGAACAGAGGGGAACAGAGGGGAACAGAGGGGAACGATGGGAGGGGAACAGAGGGGAACAGAGGGGAACGAGGGGAACAGGGAACAGAGGGGAACATGAGAACAGAGGGGAACAACAGAGGGGAACAGAGGGGAACGAAGGGAACAGAGGGAACATGAAACAGAGGGGAACAGGGAACAGGGGGAACAGATGGGAACAGAGGGGAACGATGGGAACAGAGGGGAACAGAGGGGAACAGAGGGGAACGATGGGAACAGAGGGGAACAGATGGGAAAACAGAGGGAACAGAACAGGGGAACAGAGGGGAACATGAACAGAGGGGAACATGGGAACAGAGGGGGAACAGAGGGGAACAAAGGGGAACAGAGGGAACATGGGAACAGAGGGAACAGAGGGGAACAGAGGGGAACGATGGGAACAGAGGGGAACGATGGGAACAGAGGGGAACATAGATGGGAACAGAGGGGAACAGAGGGGAACAGAGGGGAACAGATGGGAACAGAGGGGAACGATGGGAACAGAACAGGGGAACAGATGGGAACAGAGGGAGGGGAACAGAGGGGAACAGAGGGGAAACAATGGGAACAGAGGGGAACACGATGGGAACAGAGGGGAACAGAAGGGAACAGAGGGGAACAGAGGGGAACAGAGGGGAACGATGGGAACAGAGGGGAACGATGGGAACAGAGGGGAACGATGGGAACAGAGGGGAACAGAGGGAACAGAACGATGGGAACAGAGGGGAACGATGGGAACAGAGGGGAACGATGGGAACAGAGGGGAACGATGGGAACAGAGGGGAACAGAGGGAACAGAGGGGAAACGATGGGAACAGAGGGGAACGATGGGAACAGAGGGGAACAGAGGGGAACAGAGGGGAACGATGGGAACAGAGGGGAACGAGGGAACAGAGGGAAACGGGAACAGAGGGGAAACGATGGGAACAGAGGGGAACAGAGGGAAACGATGGGAACAGAGGGGAACGATGGGAACAGAGGGGAACGATGGGAACAGAGGGGAACAGAGGGGAACAGAGGGGAACGATGGGAACAGAGGGGAACAGAGGGAACAGAGGGGAACAGAGAGGGAACGATGGGAACAGAGGGGAACGAACAGAGGGGAAACAGAGGGAACAGAGGGAAACGATGGGAACAGAGGGGAACGATGGGAACAGAGGGGAACAGATGGGGGAACAGAAACAGAGGGAACGATGGGAACAGAGGGGAACAGATGGGAACAGAGGGGAACGATGGGAACAGAGGGGAACGATGGGAACAGAGGGGAACGATGGGAACAGAGGGGAACAGATGGGAACAGAGGGGAAACAGGGAACAGGGGGAACGATGGGAACAGAGGGGAACGATGGGAACAGAGGGGATGGGAACAGAGGGGAACAGATGGGAACAGAGGGGAACAGATGGGAACAGAGGGGAACGATGGGAACAGAGGGGAACGATGGGAACAGAGGGAAACAGAGGGGAACAGAGGGGGGAACGATGGGAACAGAGGGGAACGATGGGAACAGAGGGGAAACAGAGGGGAACAGAGGGGAACAAGGGAAACAGAGGGGAACGATGGGAACAGAGGGGAACGATGGGAGGGGGAACAGAGGGGAACAGATGGGAACAGAGGGGAACGATGGGAACAGAGGGGAACAGAACAGAGGGAACATGGGAACAGGAACATGGGAACAGAGGGGAACAGATGGGAACAGAGGGGAACGAGAACAGAGGGAACAGAGGGGAACGATGGGAACAGAGGGGAACAGAGGGGAACAGAGGGGAACGATGGGAACAGAGGGGAACAGAGGGGAACAGAGGGGAACGATGGGAACAGAGGGGAACAGAGGGGAACGAACGATGGGAACAGAGGGGAACAGAGGGGAACAGGGGAACAGAGGGAACAGAGGGGAAACGGGGATGGGAACAGAGGGGAACAGAGGGGAACGATGGGAACAGAGGGGAACAGGGAAACGATGGGAACAGAGGGGAACAGAGGGGAACGAACGATGGGAACAGAGGGGAACAGAAACGATGGGAACAGAGGGGAACAGAGGGAACAGAGGGGAACAGAGGGGAACATGGGAACAGAGGGGAACAGAGGGGAACAGAGGGGAACATGGGAACAGAGGGGAACAGAGGGGAACATGGGAAACAGAGGGGAACAGAGGGGAACAGAGGGGAACAGAGGGGAACAGAGGGGAACAGAGGGGAACAGAGGGGAACAGAGGGGAACATGGGAACAGAGGGGAACATGGGAACAGAGGGGAACAGAACGGGGAACAGAGGGGAACAGAGGGGAACATGGGACAGAGGGGAACATGAGGAACAGAGGGAAACAGATGGGAACAGAGGGGAACAGAGGGGAACAAAGAGGGGAACAGAGGGGAACAGAGGGGAACATGAGAACAGAGGGAACAACAGAGGGGAACATGAGAACAGAGGGGAACAGAGGGGAACAGAGGGGAACAGAGGGGAACATGAGAACAGAGGGGAACATGGGAACAGAGGGGAACAGAGGGGAACAAAGGGGAACAGAGGGGAACAGAGGGGAACAGAGGGGAACAGAGGGGAACGATGGGAACAGAGGGGAACGATGGGAACAGAGGGGAACAGAGGGGAACGATGGGAACAGAGGGGAACGATGGGAACAGAGGGGAACATGGGAACAGAGGGGAACAGAGGGGAACAGAGGGGAACGATGGGAACAGAGGGGAACATGGGAACAGAGGGGAACATGGGAACAGAGGGGAACAGATGGGAACAGAGGGGAACGATGGGAACAGAGGGAACAGAGGGGAACAGAGGGGAACAGAGGGGAACAGAGGGGAACATGGGAACAGAGGGGAACGATGGGAACAGAGGGGAACAGGGGAACAGAGGGAACAATGGGAACAGAGGGGAACAGAGGGGAACAACAGAGGGGAACAGATGGGAACAGAGGGGAACAAAGGGAACAGGGGAACAGAGGGAACAGAGGGGAACGATGGGAACAGAGGGGAACAGAGGGAACAGAGGGAACAGAGGGGAACGATGGGAACAGAGGGGAACAGAGGGGAACATGGGAACAGAGGGAACAGAGGGGAACATAGGGGAACAGAGGGGAACATGGGAACAGAGGGGAACAGAGGGAACAGAGGGGAAACAGAGGGGAACAGAGGGGAACAGAGGGGAACAGATGGGAACAGAGGGGAACATGAGAAACAGAGGGGAACATGGGAACAGAGGGGAACAGAGGGGAACAGAGGGGAACAGAGGGGAACAGAGGGGAACAGAGGGAACAGAGGGGAACATGGGAACAGAGGGGAACAGAGGGAACAGAGGGGAACAGAGGGGAACAGAGGGGAACATGGGAACAGAGGAACAGAGGGGAACAGAGGGGAACAGATGGGAACAGAGGGGAACAGAACAGAGGGGAACAGAGGGGAACATGAACAGAACAGGGGGAACAGAGGGGAACAGAGGGGAACAGAGGGGAACAACAGAGGGGAACAGAGGGGAACAGAGGGGAACAGAGGGGAACAGAGGGGAACGATGGGAACAGAGGGAACATGGGAACAGAGGGGAACAGAACAGGGGGAACAGAGGGGAACAGAGGGGAAACGATGGGAACAGAGGGGAACAGAGGGGAACAGAGGGGAACATGGGAACAGAGGGGAACAGAGGGGAACAACAGAGGGGAACAGATGGGAACAGAGGGGAACGATGAGAAACAGAACAGAGGGGAACATGGGAACAGAGGGGAACATGGGAGAAACAGAGGGGAACATGGGAACAGAGGGAACAGAGGGGAACAGAGGGGAAACATGGGAACAGAGGGGAACAGAGGGGAACAGAGGGGAACAGAGGGGAACAGAACAGAGGGAACAGAGGGGAACAGAGGGGAACGATGGGAACAGAGGGGAACATGGGAACAGAGGGGAACAGAGGGGAACAGATGGGAACAGAGGGGAACATGGGAACAGAGGGGAACAGAGGGGAACAGAGGGGAACATAGAACAGAGGGGAACATGGGAACAGAGGGGAACAGAGGGGAACAAACAGATGGGAACAGAGGGGAACAGATGGGAACAGAGGGGAACAGAGGGAAACAGAGGGGAACAGATGGGAACAGAGGGGAACAGAGGGGAACAGATGGGAACAGAGGGGAACAGAGGGGAACATGGGAACAGAGGGGAACAGAGGGGAACAGAATACAGGGGGAAACAGAGGAACAACAGAGGGGAACAGAGGGGAACATGGGAACAGAGGGGAACAGAGGGGAAACAGAGGGGAACAGAGGGGAACAGAGGGGAACAGAGGGGAACAGAGGGGAACGATGGGAACAGAGGGGAACATGGGAACAGAGGGGAACAGAGGGGAACATAGGGGAACAGAGGGGAACAGAGGGGAACAGGGAACAGAGGGGAACAGAGGGAACAGAGGGAACAGAGGGGAACAGATGGGAACAGAACAGAGGGAACAGAGGGGAACAGAGGGGAATGGGGGAACAGAGGGGAACAGAGGGGAACAGATGGGAACAGAGGGGAACAGAGGGGAACATAGGGGGAACATGGGAACAGAGGGGAACAGAGGGGAACAGAGGGGAACAGAGGGGAACAGAGGGGAACATGGGAACAGAGGGGAACAGAACAGGGAACATGAGGAACAGAGGGAACAGAGGGAAACATGGGAACAGAGGGGAACGATGGGAACAGAGGGGAACGATGGGAACAGAGGGGAACATGGGAACAGAGGGGAACATGGGAACAGAGGGGAACATGGGAACAGAGGGGAACAGAGGGGAACAGAGGGGAACAGAGGGGAACAGAGGGGAAACAGGAACAGAGGGGAACAGAGGGGAACAGAGGGGAACAGAGAACAGAGGGGAACAGAGGGGAACAGAGGGGAACAGAGGGAACAGAGGGGAACAGAGGGGAACAGAGGGGAACAGAGGGGAACATGGGAACAGAGGGAACAGGGAACAGGGGGAACGATGGGAACAGAGGGGAACAGAGGGGAACATGAGGGGAGGGGAACATGATGGGAACAGAGGGGAACAGAGGGAACAGAGGGGAACAGATGGGAACAGAGGGGAACAGAGGGGAACAGAGAGGGGAACATGGGAACAGAGGGGAACAGAGGGGAACAGAGGGGAACAGGGGAACAGAGGGGAACATGGGAACAGAGGGGAACATGAGAACAGAGGGAACAGAGGGGAACAGAGGGGAACAGAGGGGAACAGAGGGAACGATGGGAACAGAGGGGAACAGAACATGGAGAACAGAGGGGAACATGGGGAACAGAGGGGAACAGAGGGGAACATGAGGGGAACAGAGGGAACAGAGGGGAACAGAGGGGAACAGAGGGGAACATGGGAACAGAGGGAACAGAGAGGGAACAGAGGGGAACAGAGGGGAACAGAGGGGAACATGGGAACAGAGGGGAACATGAGAACAGAGGGGAACAGAGGGGAACAGAGGGGAACAGAGGGGAACAGAGGGGAACAGAGGGGAACATGGGAACAGAGGGGAACAGAGGGGAACAGAGGGGAACAGAGGGGAACAGAGGGGAACGAGGGAACAGAGGGGAACATGGGAACAGAGGGAGAACAGAGGGGAACAGAGGGGAACAGAGGGGAACAGAGGGGAAACATGAGAACAGAGGGGAACGATGGGAACAGAGAGGGGAACATGGGAACAGAGGGAACAGAGGGGAACATGGGAACAGAGGGGAACAGAGGGAACATGGGAACAGAGGGGAACAGAGGGGAACAGATGGGAACAGAGGGGAACAGAGGGGAACATGGGAACAGAGGGGAACAGAGGGGAACAAAGGGGAACAGAGGGGAACAAAGGGGGGAACAGATGGGAACAGAGGGGAACAGAGGGGAACAGAGGGACAGAGGGGAACATGAGAACAGAGGGGAACAGAGGGGAACAAAGGGGAACATGGGAACAGAGGGGAACATGGGAGGGGAACAGAGGGGAACAGAGGGGAACATGGGAACAGAGGGGGAACAGAGGGGAACAGAGGGAACAGAGGGGAACATGGGGAACAGAGGGGAACAGAGGGGAACAGAGGGGAACATGAGAACAGAGGGGAACATGAACAGAACAGAGGGAAACAGAGGGGAACATGGGAACAGAGGGGAACAGAGGGGAACATGGGAACAGAGGGGAACAGAGGGGATCATGGGAACAGAGGGGAAACAGAGGGGAACATGGGAACAGAGGGGAACGATAGGGAACAGAGGGGAACAGAGGGGGGAACATGAGAACAGAGGGGAACAGAGGGGAACAGAGGGGAACAGAGGGGAACATGGGGAACAGAGGGGAACATGGGAACAGAGGGGAACATGGGAACAGAGGGGAACAGAGGGGAACAGAGGGGAACAGAGGGGAACATGGGAACAGAGGGGAACAGAGGGGAACATGAGAACAGAGGGGAACAGAGAACAGAGGGGGGAACAGGGTCTGGGGAACAGAGGGAACAGAGGGGGGAACATGGGAACAGAGGGGAACATGAGAACAGAGGGGAACAGAGGGGAACAGGGAACAGAGGGGAACATGGGAACAGAGGGGAACAGAGGGGAACAGAGGGGAAACAGAGGGAACAGAGGGAACATGGGAACAGAGGGGAACAGAGGGGAACATGGGAACAGAGGGGAACAGAGGGGAGGAAACATGGGGAACAGAGGGGAACAGAGGGGAACATGGGAAACAGAGGGGGGGAACAGAGGGGAACAAAGGGGAACATGGGAACAGAGGGGAACATGGGAACAGAGGGAACATGGAACAGAGGGGAACATGAGAACAGAGGGGAACAGAGGGGAACATGGGGAACAGAGGGGAACAGAGGGGAACATGGGAACAGAGGGGAACAGAGGGGAACAGAAACATGGGGAACATGGGAACAGAGGGGAACAGAGGGAACATGAACATGGAACAGAGGGGAACAGAGGGAACAGAGGGGAACAGAGGGGAACAGAGGGGAACATGGGAACAGAGGGGAACAGAGGGGAACAGAGGGAACAGAGGGGAACAGAGAGGGGAACAGAGGGGAACAGAGGGGAACAGAGGGGAACAAAGGGAACAGAGGGGAACAGAGGGGAACATGGAACAGAGGGGAACAGATGGGAACATGGGAACAGAGGGGAACAGAGGGAACACAGAGGGGAACAGAGGGGAACATGAGAACAGAGGGGAACAGAGGGGAACAGAGGGGAACATGGGAACAGAGGGGAACAGAACAGGGGAACAGAGGGGAACATGGGAACAGAGGGGAACAGAGGGAACATGGGAACAGGAGGAACAGAGGGAACAGAGGGGAAACAGAGGGGGAACAGAGGGGAACATGGGAACAGAGGGGAACAGAGGGGAACAGAGGGGAACAGAGGGGAACATGGGAACAGAGGGGAACAGAGGGGAACAGAGGGGAACAGAGGGGAACAGAACAGGGGAACATGGGAACAGAGGGGAACAGAGGGAACAGAGGGGAACAGAGGGGAACAGAGGGGAACGATGGGAACAGAGGGGAACAGAGGGGAACAGAGGGGAACAGAGGGGAACAGAGGGGAACAGAGGGGGAACAGAGGGGAACGATGGTCTGCATCGTCGACCTGAAGCCTCCAGGACCAGAACACCAGCTGTGGACCAGCTGCTCACACCTCTGCTGCTTGCTTCCTCTCTTCATCCTCTTCATCTCTCACTTCCCCCAGGGATGAACAGGTGACCTCTCCTGAGGGCCCGTTTTTACACCCTTCACTTCCTCCCCCTTCATCCCCATATCTCCATCTCTATGGTTCCCGGACCCCATCCTAATTGGGAGAAGTGAGCCAGTCACAAAGAAGGAGGGCAAGGACATCTGTCCTCTGAGCCTCGGGCACAAACTAAAAACAAAACACAGAAAGGATGGAAGACAAGAAGAAATACAAAGAAAAACTATGTTAGAGAGTCTCTCCTCTCTTCCCACCTGTCCATAGACTTTGTAACTGATCTCCACTTTTCTGGTGATTTCACCACTACTATGGTAGTTGTTGACAGATTCTCTAAATCCTGCCTTTTCTTCCCTCTCTCTGGGTCTGCCTACCTCTTTCTGGGTCTGGCTACCTCTCTCTGGGTCTGCCTACCTCTCTCTGGGTCTGCCTACCTCTCTCTGGGTCTGCCTACCTCTCTCTGGGTCTGCCTACCTCTCTCTGGGTCTGCCTACCTCTCTCTGGGTCTGCCTACCTCTCTCTGGGTCTGCCTACCTCTCTCTGGGTCTGCATACCTCTCTCTGGGTCTGCCTACCTCTCTCCGGGTCTGCCTACCTCTCCGGGTCTGCCTACCTCTCTGGGTCTGCCTACCTCTCTCTGGGTCTGCCTACCTCTCTCCGGGTCTGCCTACCTCTCTCCGGGTCTGCCTACCTCTCTCTGGGTCTGCCTACCTCTCTCTGGGTCTGCCTACCTCTCTCTGGGTCTGCCTACCTCTCTCTGGGTCTGCCTACCTCTCTCTGGGTCTGCCTACCTCTCTCTGGGTCTGCCTACCTCTCTCTCTGGGTCTGCCTACCTCTCTCAGGGTCTGCCTACCGCTCATTACACACACTGGCCATCATCATTACACACACCTGGCCATCATCATTACACACACCTGGCCATCATCATTACACACGCCTGGCCATCATCATTACAGACACCTGTTCATCATCATTACACACACCTGTTCATCATCATTACACACACCTGTTCATCATCATTACACACACCTGTTCATCATCATTACACCTGTTCTATATTCTCTCTTGATTACTTCCCCTTTATTTAGTCCTCAGTTGACATCAGTCATTAAGTTGTATTATTTTCTCTCATGTTTGTTCTGTTGGATTCATTATTAAACTCACGCTCTGCACCTGCTTCCTGACTTCCTGCGTATACATGACACTATATCCTTAAACATTACAAATCGTTATAAAACTATGGTCTATATTAAAAAAATCATTATAAAACTACAGTCTATACCCTAAACCTCTGTGGGATCGGTGTCCCTACCCCGGGACAGTTGATCTAACGTAGGCTAATGTGATTAGTATGAGGTTGAGCTAACGTAGGCTAATGTGATTAGCATGACGTTGAGCTAACGTAGGCTAATGTGATTAGCATGACGTTGAGCTAACGTAGGCTAATGTGATTAACATGAGGTTGAGCTAACGTAGGCTAATGTGATTAGCATGACGTTGAGCTAACGTGAAGGTAAATAATGTACGAACATTCAGTAATCTGGCTCTGATTTGTCATCCTGAGGGTCCCAGAGATAAAATGTAGCATATTTTCTTTTGATAAAATACATTTTTATATTCAAATGTAGGAACTGGGTTCTACAGTTTGAACCCCTGCTGTCTCTAAACTACAGGCAGTAAGATTTGGTCATTTTAGGTGAAGGTGTCCGGTCCTTACAAATCATTATAGAACTACAGTCTATACAGTCTATACCCTTAAACAAATCATTATAGAACTACAGTCTATACCCTTAAACAAATCATTATAGAACTACAGTCTATACCCATAAACAAATCATTATAGAACTACAGTCTATACAGTCTATACCCTTAAACAAATCATTATAGAACTACAGTCTATACAGTCTATACCCTTAAACAAATCATTATAGAACTACAGTCTATACAGTCTATACCCTTAAACAAATCATTATAGAACTACAGTCTATACAGTCTATACCCTTAAACAAATCATTATAGAACTACAGTCTATACCCTTAAACAAATCATTATAGAACTACAGTCTATACCCATAAACAAATCATTATAGAACTACAGTCTATACAGTCTATACCCTTAAACAAATCATTATAGAACTACAGTCTATACCCTTAAACAAATCATTATAGAACTACAGTCTATACAGTCTATACCCATAAACAAATCATTATAGAACTACAGTCTATACCCTTAAACAAATCATTATAGAACTACAGTCTATACCCTTAAACAAATCATTATAGAACTACAGTCTATACAGTCTATACCCATAAACAAATCATTATAGAACTACAGTCTATACCCTTAAACAAATCATTATAGAACTGCAGTCTATACAGTCTATACCCATATACAAATCATTATAGAACTACAGTCTATACCCTTAAACAAATCATTATAGAACTACAGTCTATACAGTCTATACCCTTAAACAAATCATTATAGAACTACAGTCTATACAGTCTATACCCTTAAACAAATCATTATAGAACTGCAGTCTATACCCTTAAACAAATCATTATAGAACTACAGTCTATACAGTCTATACCCTTAAACAAATCATTATAGAACTACAGTCTATACAGTCTATACCCTTAAACAAATCATTATAGAACTACAGTCTATACCCTTAAACAAATCATTATAGAACTACAGTCTATACAGTCTATACCCTTAAACAAATAATTATAGAACTACAGTCTATACAGTCTATACCCTTAAACAAATCATTATAGAACTACAGTCTATACCCTTAAACAAATCATTATAGAACTGCAGTCTATACAGTCTATACCCTTAAACAAATCATTATAGAACTACAGTCTATACAGTCTATACCCTTAAACAAATCATTATAGAACTACAGTCTATACCCTTAAACAAATCATTATAGAACTACAGTCTATACCCATAAACAAATCATTATAGAACTACAGTCTATACAGTCTATACCCATAAACAAATCATTATAGAACTACAGTCTATACCCATAAACAAATCTTTATAGAACTACAGTCTATACAGTCTATACCCATAAACAAATCATTATAGAACTACAGTCTATACCCTTAAACAAATCATTATAGAACTACAGTCTATACCCATAAACAAATCATTATAGAACTACAGTCAATACAGTCTATACCCATAAACAAATCATTATAGAACTACAGTCTATACCCTTAAACAAATCATTATAGAACTGCAGTCTATACAGTCTATACCCATATACAAATCATTATAGAACTACAGTCTATACCCTTAAACAAATCATTATAGAACTACAGTCTATACAGTCTATACCCTTAAACAAATCATTATAGAACTACAGTCTATACAGTCTATACCCTTAAACAAATCATTATAGAACTGCAGTCTATACCCTTAAACAAATCATTATAGAACTACAGTCTATACAGTCTATACCCTTAAACAAATCATTATAGAACTACAGTCTATACAGTCTATACCCTTAAACAAATCATTATAGAACTACAGTCTATACCCTTAAACAAATCATTATAGAACTACAGTCTATACAGTCTATACCCTTAAACAAATCATTATAGAACTACAGTCTATACCCTTAAACAAATCATTATAGAACTACAGTCTATACCCATATACAAATCATTATAGAACTACAGTCTATACAGTCTATACCCTTAAACAAATCATTATAGGACTACAGTCTATACAGTCTATACCCTTAAACAAATCATTATAGAACTACAGTCTATACCCTTAAACAAATCATTATAGAACTACAGTCTATACCCATAAACAAAGCATTATAGAACTACAGTCTATACAGTCTATACCCTTAAACAAATCATTATAGAACTACAGTCTATACCCTTAAACAAATCATTATAGAACTACAGTCTATACAGTCTATACCCATAAACAAATCATTATAGAACTACAGTCTATACCCTTAAACAAATCATTATAGAACTACAGTCTATACCCTTAAACAAATCATTATAGAACTACAGTCTATACAGTCTATACCCATAAACAAATCATTATAGAACTACAGTCTATACCCTTAAACAAATCATTATAGAACTGCAGTCTATACAGTCTATACCCATATACAAATCATTATAGAACTACAGTCTATACCCTTAAACAAATCATTATAGAACTACAGTCTATACAGTCTATACCCTTAAACAAATCATTATAGAACTACAGTCTATACAGTCTATACCCTTAAACAAATCATTATAGAACTGCAGTCTATACCCTTAAACAAATCATTATAGAACTACAGTCTATACAGTCTATACCCTTAAACAAATCATTATAGAACTACAGTCTATACAGTCTATACCCTTAAACAAATCATTATAGAACTACAGTCTATACCCTTAAACAAATCATTATAGAACTACAGTCTATACAGTCTATACCCTTAAACAAATCATTATAGAACTACAGTCTATACCCTTAAACAAATCATTATAGAACTACAGTCTATACCCATATACAAATCATTATAGAACTACAGTCTATACAGTCTATACCCTTAAACAAATCATTATAGGACTACAGTCTATACAGTCTATACCCATAAACAAATCATTATAGAACTACAGTCTATACCCTTAAACAAATCATTATAGAACTACAGTCTATACCCTTAAACAAATCATTATAGAACTACAGTCTATACAGTCTATACCCTTAAACAAATCATTATAGAACTACAGTCTATACAGTCTATACCCTTAAACAAATCATTATAGAACTACAGTCTATACAGTCTATACCCTTAAACAAATCATTATATAACTGCAGTCTATACAGTCTATACCCATAAACAAATCATTATAGGACTACAGTCTATACCCATAAACAAATCATTATAGAACTACAGTCTATACCCTTAAACAAATCATTATAGAACTACAGTCTATACAGTCTATACCCTTAAACAAATCATTATAGAACTACAGTCTATACAGTCTATACCCTTAAACAAATCATTATAGAACTACAGTCTATACAGTCTATACCCATAAACAAATCATTATAGAACTGCAGTCTATACCCTTAAACAAATCATTATAGAACTACAGTCTATACAGTCTATACCCTTAAACAAATCATTATAGAACTGCAGTCTATACCCATAAACAAATCATTATAGAACTACAGTCTATACCCATAAACAAATCATTATAGAACTACAGTCTATACCCTTAAACAAATCATTATAGAACTACAGTCTATACAGTCTATACCCATAAACAAATCATTATAGAACTACAGTCTATACCCATAAACAAATCATTATAGAACTACAGTCTATACCTTTAAACAAATCATTATAGAACTACAGTCTATACAGTCTATACCCATAAACAAATCATTATAGAACTACAGTCTATACCCATAAACAAATCATTATAGAACTACAGTCTATACCCATAAACAAATCATTATAGAACTACAGTCTATACCCTTAAACAAATCATTATAGAACTACAGTCTATACCCTTAAACAAATCATTATAGAACTACAGTCTATACAGTCTATACCCATAAACAAATCATTATAGAACTACAGTCTATACAGTCTATACCCATAAACAAATCATTATAGAACTACAGTCTATACAGTCTATACCCTTAAACAAATCATTATAGAACTACAGTCTATACAGTCTATACCCTTAAACAAATCATTATAGAACTGCAGTCTATACCCATAAACAAATCATTATAGAACTACAGTCTATACCCATAAACACATCTTTATAGAACTACAGTCTATACAGTCTATACCCATAAACAAATCATTATAGAACTACAGTCTATACCCATAAACAAATCATTATAGAACTACAGTCTATACAGTCTATACCCTTAAACAAATCATTATAGAACTACAGTCTATACAGTCTATACCCTTAAACAAATCATTATAGAACTACAGTCTATACCCATAAACAAATCATTATAGAACTACAGTCTATACCCATAAACAAATCATTATAGAACTACAGTCTATACCCTTAAACAAATCATTATAGAACTACAGTCTATACCCTTAAACAAATCATTATAGAACTACAGTCTATACAGTCTATACCCATAAACAAATCATTATAGAACTACAGTCTATACAGTCTATACCCATAAACAAATCATTATAGAACTACAGTCTATACAGTCTATACCCTTAAACAAATCATTATAGAACTACAGTCTATACAGTCTATACCCTTAAACAAATCATTATAGAACTGCAGTCTATACCCATAAACAAATCATTATAGAACTACAGTCTATACCCATAAACACATCTTTATAGAACTACAGTCTATACAGTCTATACCCATAAACAAATCATTATAGAACTACAGTCTATACCCATAAACAAATCATTATAGAACTACAGTCTATACAGTCTATACCCTTAAACAAATAATTATAGAACTACAGTCTATACAGTCTATACCCATAAACAAATCATTATAGAACTACAGTCTATACCCTTAAACAAATCATTATAGAACTACAGTCTATACAGTCTATACCCATAAACAAATCATTATAGAACTACAGTCTATACCCTTAAACAAATCATTATAGAACTACAGTCTATACAGTCTATACCCATAAACAAATCTTTATAGAACTACAGTCTATACAGTCTATACCCATAAACAAATCATTATAGAACTACAGTCTATACCCATAAACAAATCATTATAGAACTACAGTCTATACAGTCTATACCCATAAACAAATCATTATAGAACTACAGTCTATACCCTTAAACAAATCATTATAGAACTACAGTCTATACAGTCTATACCCTTAAACAAATCATTATAGAACTACAGTCTATACCCATAAACAAATCATTATAGAACTACAGTCTATACAGTCTATACCCTTAAACAAATCATTATAGAACTACAGTCTATACAGTCTATACCCTTAAACAAATCAGTATAGAACTACAGTCTATACAGTCTATACCCTTAAACAAATCATTATAGAACTACAGTCTATACCCATAAACAAATCATTATAGAACTACAGTCTATACAGTCTATACCCTTAAACAAATCATTATAGAACTACAGTCTATACAGTCTATACCCTTAAACAAATCATTATAGAACTACAGTCTATACCCATAAACAAATCATTATAGAACTACAGTCTATACAGTCTATACCCATAAACAAATCATTATAGAACTACAGTCTATACCATTAAACAAATCATTATAGAACTACAGTCTATACAGTCTATACCCTTAAACAAATCATTATAGAACTACAGTCTATACAGTCTATACCCTTAAACAAATCAGTATAGAACTACAGTCTATACAGTCTATACCCTTAAACAAATCATTATAGAACTACAGTCTATACAGTCTATACCCATAAACAAATCATTATAGAACTACAGTCTATACCCTTAAACAAATCATTATAGAACTACAGTCTATACAGTCTATACCCTTAAACAAATCATTATAGAACTACAGTCTATACCCTTAAACAAATCATTATAGAACTACAGTCTATACAGTCTATACCCTTAAACAAATCATTATAGAACTACAGTCTATACAGTCTATACCCTTAAACAAATCAGTATAGAACTACAGTCTATACAGTCTATACCCTTAAACAAATCATTATAGAACTACAGTCTATACCCATAAACACATCATTATAGAACTACAGTCTATACAGTCTATACCCTTAAACAAATCATTATAGAACTACAGTCTATACAGTCTATACCCTTAAACAAATCATTATAGAACTACAGTCTATACCCATAAACAAATCATTATAGAACTACAGTCTATACAGTCTATACCCATAAACAAATCATTATAGAACTACAGTCTATACAGTCTATACCCTTAAACAAATCATTATAGAACTACAGTCTATACCCATAAACAAATCATTATAGAACTACAGTCTATACAGTCTATACCCATAAACAAATCATTATAGAACTACAGTCTATACCCTTAAACAAATCATTATAGAACTACAGTCTATACCCTTAAACAAATCATTATAGAACTACAGTCTATACCCATAAACAAATCATTATAGAACTACAGTCTATACAGTCTATACCCTTAAACAAATCATTATAGAACTACAGTCTATACAGTCTATACCCTTAAACAAATCATTATAGAACTACAGTCTATACAGTCTATACCCTTAAACAAATCATTATAGAACTACAGTCTATACCCATAAACAAATCATTATAGAACTACAGTCTATACAGTCTATACCCTTAAACAAATCATTATAGAACTACAGTCTATACCCATAAACAAATCATTATAGAACTACAGTCTATACAGTCTATACCCATAAACAAATCATTATAGAACTACAGTCTATACAGTCTATACCCATAAACAAATCATTATAGAACTACAGTCTATACAGTCTATACCCATAAACAAATCATTATAGAACTACAGTCTATACCCTTAAACAAATCATTATAGAACTACAGTCTATACAGTCTATACCCATAAACAAATCTTTATAGAACTACAGTCTATACAGTCTATACCCATAAACAAATCATTATAGAACTACAGTCTATACCCATAAACAAATCATTATAGAACTACAGTCTATACCCTTAAACAAATCATTATAGAACTACAGTCTATACCCTTAAACAAATAATTATAGAACTACAGTCTATACAGTCTATACCCTTAAACAAATCATTATAGAACTACAGTCTATACCCATAAACAAATCATTATAGAACTGCAGTCTATACAGTCTATACCCAAAAACAAATCATTATATACTACAGTCTATACAGTCTATACCCATAAACAAATCATTATAGAACTACAGTATATACAGTCTATACCCTTAAACAAATCATTATAGAACTACAGTCTATACAGTCTATACCCATAAACAAATCATTATAGAACTACAGTCTATACAGTCTATACCCTTAAACAAATCATTATAGAACTACAGTCTATACAGTCTATACCCTTAAACAAATCATTATAGAACTACAGTCTATACAGTCTATACCCTTAAACAAATCATTATAGAACTACAGTCTATACCCTTAAACAAATCATTATAGAACTACAGTCTATACCCTTAAACAAATCATTATAGAACTACAGTCTATACAGTCTATACCCTTAAACAAATCATTATAGAACTACAGTCTATACAGTCTATACCCTTAAACAAATCATTATAGAACTGCAGTCTATACCCTTAAACAAATCATTATAGAACTACAGTCTATACAGTCTATACCCATAAACAAATCATTATAGAACTACAGTCAATACAGTCTATACCCTTAAACAAATCATTATAGAACTACAGTCTATACCCTTAAACAAATCATTATAGAACTACAGTCTATACAGTCTATACCCTTAAACAAATCATTATAGAACTACAGTCTATACAGTCTATACCCATAAACAAATCATTATAGAACTACAGTCTATACCCTTAAACAAATCATTATAGAACTACAGTCTATACAGTCTATACCCATAAACAAATCTTTATAGAACTACAGTCTATACAGTCTATACCCTTAAACAAATCATTATAGAACTACAGTCTATACCCATAAACAAATCATTATAGAACTACAGTCTATACCCATAAACAAATCATTATAGAACTACAGTCTATACAGTCTATACCCTTAAACAAATCATTATAGAACTACAGTCTATACCCTTAAACAAATCATTATAGAACTACAGTCTATACAGTCTATACCCTTAAACAAATCATTATAGAACTACAGTCTATACCCATAAACACATCTTTATAGAACTACAGTCTATACCCATAAACAAATCATTATAGAACTACAGTCAATACAGTCTATACCCTTAAACAAATCATTATAGAACTACAGTCTATACCCTTAAACAAATCATTATAGAACTACAGTCTATACAGTCTATACCCATAAACAAATCATTATAGAACTACAGTCTATACCCATAAACAAATCATTATAGAACTACAGTCTATACAGTCTATACCCTTAAACAAATCATTATAGAACTACAGTCTATACAGTCTATACCCTTAAACAAATCATTATAGAACTGCAGTCTATACCCTTAAACAAATCATTATAGAACTACAGTCTATACAGTCTATACCCTTAAACAAATCATTATAGAACTACAGTCTATACAGTCTATACCCTTAAACAAATCATTATAGAACTACAGTCTATACCCTTAAACAAATCATTATAGAACTACAGTCTATACAGTCTATACCCTTAAACAAATCATTATAGAACTACAGTCTATACCCTTAAACAAATCATTATAGAACTACAGTCTATACCCATATACAAATCATTATAGAACTACAGTCTATACAGTCTATACCCTTAAACAAATCATTATAGGACTACAGTCTATACAGTCTATACCCTTAAACAAATCATTATAGAACTACAGTCTATACCCTTAAACAAATCATTATAGAACTACAGTCTATACCCATAAACAAATCATTATAGAACTACAGTCTATACAGTCTATACCCTTAAACAAATCATTATAGAACTACAGTCTATACCCTTAAACAAATCATTATAGAACTACAGTCTATACAGTCTATACCCATAAACAAATCATTATAGAACTACAGTCTATACCCTTAAACAAATCATTATAGAACTACAGTCTATACCCTTAAACAAATCATTATAGAACTACAGTCTATACAGTCTATACCCATAAACAAATCATTATAGAACTACAGTCTATACCCTTAAACAAATCATTATAGAACTGCAGTCTATACAGTCTATACCCATATACAAATCATTATAGAACTACAGTCTATACCCTTAAACAAATCATTATAGAACTACAGTCTATACAGTCTATACCCTTAAACAAATCATTATAGAACTACAGTCTATACAGTCTATACCCTTAAACAAATCATTATAGAACTACAGTCTATACCCTTAAACAAATCATTATAGAACTACAGTCTATACAGTCTATACCCTTAAACAAATCATTATAGAACTACAGTCTATACAGTCTATACCCTTAAACAAATCATTATAGAACTACAGTCTATACCCATAAACAAATCATTATAGAACTACAGTCTATACCCTTAAACAAAGCATTATAGAACTACAGTCTATACAGTCTATACCCATAAACAAATCATGATAGAACTACAGTCTATACCCTTAAACAAATCATTATAGAACTACAGTCTATACAGTCTATACCCTTAAACAAATAATTATAGAACTACAGTCTATACAGTCTATACCCTTAAACAAATCATTATAGAACTACAGTCTATACCCTTAAACAAATCATTATAGAACTACAGTCTATACCCATAAACAAATCATTATAGAACTACAGTCTATACAGTCTATACACTTAAACAAATCATTATAGAACTACAGTCTATACCCATAAACAAATCATTATAGAACTACAGTCTATACAGTCTATACCCATAAACAAATCATTATAGAACTACAGTCTATACCCTTAAACAAATCATTATAGAACTACAGTCTATACCCTTAAACAAATCATTATAGAACTACAGTCTATACAGTCTATACCCATAAACAAATCATTATAGAACTACAGTCTATACCCTTAAACAAATCATTATAGAACTGCAGTCTATACAGTCTATACCCATATACAAATCATTATAGAACTACAGTCTATACCCTTAAACAAATCATTATAGAACTACAGTCTATACAGTCTATACCCTTAAACAAATCATTATAGAACTACAGTCTATACAGTCTATACCCTTAAACAAATCATTATAGAACTACAGTCTATACCCTTAAACAAATCATTATAGAACTACAGTCTATACAGTCTATACCCATAAACAAATCATTATAGAACTACAGTCTATACAGTCTATACCCTTAAACAAATCATTATAGAACTACAGTCTATACCCTTAAACAAATCATTATAGAACTACAGTCTATACAGTCTATACCCTTAAACAAATCATTATAGAACTACAGTCTATACCCTTAAACAAATCATTATAGAACTACAGTCTATACCCATATACAAATCATTATAGAACTACAGTCTATACAGTCTATACCCTTAAACAAATCATTATAGGACTACAGTCTATACAGTCTATACCCTTAAACAAATCATTATAGAACTACAGTCTATACCCTTAAACAAATCATTATAGAACTACAGTCTATACCCATAAACAAATCATTATAGAACTACAGTCTATACAGTCTATACCCTTAAACAAATCATTATAGAACTACAGTCTATACCCTTAAACAAATCATTATAGAACTACAGTCTATACAGTCTATACCCATAAACAAATCATTATAGAACTACAGTCTATACCCTTAAACAAATCATTATAGAACTACAGTCTATACCCTTAAACAAATCATTATAGAACTACAGTCTATACAGTCTATACCCATAAACAAATCATTATAGAACTACAGTCTATACCCTTAAACAAATCATTATAGAACTGCAGTCTATACAGTCTATACCCATATACAAATCATTATAGAACTACAGTCTATACCCTTAAACAAATCATTATAGAACTACAGTCTATACAGTCTATACCCTTAAACAAATCATTATAGAACTACAGTCTATACAGTCTATACCCTTAAACAAATCATTATAGAACTGCAGTCTATACCCTTAAACAAATCATTATAGAACTACAGTCTATACAGTCTATACCCTTAAACAAATCATTATAGAACTACAGTCTATACAGTCTATACCCTTAAACAAATCATTATAGAACTACAGTCTATACCCTTAAACAAATCATTATAGAACTACAGTCTATACAGTCTATACCCTTAAACAAATCATTATAGAACTACAGTCTATACCCTTAAACAAATCATTATAGAACTACAGTCTATACCCATATACAAATCATTATAGAACTACAGTCTATACAGTCTATACCCTTAAACAAATCATTATAGGACTACAGTCTATACAGTCTATACCCATAAACAAATCATTATAGAACTACAGTCTATACCCTTAAACAAATCATTATAGAACTACAGTCTATACCCTTAAACAAATCATTATAGAACTACAGTCTATACAGTCTATACCCTTAAACAAATCATTATAGAACTACAGTCTATACAGTCTATACCCTTAAACAAATCATTATAGAACTACAGTCTATACAGTCTATACCCTTAAACAAATCATTATATAACTGCAGTCTATACAGTCTATACCCATAAACAAATCATTATAGGACTACAGTCTATACCCATAAACAAATCATTATAGAACTACAGTCTATACCCTTAAACAAATCATTATAGAACTACAGTCTATACAGTCTATACCCTTAAACAAATCATTATAGAACTACAGTCTATACAGTCTATACCCTTAAACAAATCATTATAGAACTACAGTCTATACAGTCTATACCCATAAACAAATCATTATAGAACTGCAGTCTATACCCTTAAACAAATCATTATAGAACTACAGTCTATACAGTCTATACCCTTAAACAAATCATTATAGAACTGCAGTCTATACCCATAAACAAATCATTATAGAACTACAGTCTATACCCATAAACAAATCATTATAGAACTACAGTCTATACCCTTAAACAAATCATTATAGAACTACAGTCTATACAGTCTATACCCATAAACAAATCATTATAGAACTACAGTCTATACCCATAAACAAATCATTATAGAACTACAGTCTATACCTTTAAACAAATCATTATAGAACTACAGTCTATACAGTCTATACCCATAAACAAATCATTATAGAACTACAGTCTATACCCATAAACAAATCATTATAGAACTACAGTCTATACCCATAAACAAATCATTATAGAACTACAGTCTATACCCTTAAACAAATCATTATAGAACTACAGTCTATACCCTTAAACAAATCATTATAGAACTACAGTCTATACAGTCTATACCCATAAACAAATCATTATAGAACTACAGTCTATACAGTCTATACCCATAAACAAATCATTATAGAACTACAGTCTATACAGTCTATACCCTTAAACAAATCATTATAGAACTACAGTCTATACAGTCTATACCCTTAAACAAATCATTATAGAACTGCAGTCTATACCCATAAACAAATCATTATAGAACTACAGTCTATACCCATAAACACATCTTTATAGAACTACAGTCTATACAGTCTATACCCATAAACAAATCATTATAGAACTACAGTCTATACCCATAAACAAATCATTATAGAACTACAGTCTATACAGTCTATACCCTTAAACAAATAATTATAGAACTACAGTCTATACAGTCTATACCCATAAACAAATCATTATAGAACTACAGTCTATACCCTTAAACAAATCATTATAGAACTACAGTCTATACAGTCTATACCCATAAACAAATCATTATAGAACTACAGTCTATACCCATAAACAAATCATTATAGAACTACAGTCTATACAGTCTATACCCATAAACAAATCATTATAGAACTACAGTCTATACAGTCTATACCCTTAAACAAATCATTATAGAACTACAGTCTATACCCATAAACAAACCATTATAGAACTACAGTCTATACAGTCTATACCCATAAACAAATCATTATAGAACTACAGTCTATACCCTTAAACAAATCATTATAGAACTACAGTCTATACAGTCTATACCCTTAAACAAATCATTATAGAACTACAGTCTATACCCTTAAACAAATCATTATAGAACTACAGTCTATACAGTCTATACCCTTAAACAAATCATTATAGAACTACAGTCTATACAGTCTATACCCTTAAACAAATCAGTATAGAACTACAGTCTATACAGTCTATACCCTTAAACAAATCATTATAGAACTACAGTCTATACCCATAAACAAATCATTATAGAACTACAGTCTATACAGTCTATACCCTTAAACAAATCATTATAGAACTACAGTCTATACAGTCTATACCCTTAAACAAATCATTATAGAACTACAGTCTATACCCATAAACAAATCATTATAGAACTACAGTCTATACCATTAAACAAATCATTATAGAACTACAGTCTATACAGTCTATACCCTTAAACAAATCATTATAGAACTACAGTCTATACAGTCTATACCCTTAAACAAATCAGTATAGAACTACAGTCTATACAGTCTATACCCTTAAACAAATCATTATAGAACTACAGTCTATACAGTCTATACCCATAAACAAATCATTATAGAACTACAGTCTATACCCTTAAACAAAGCATTATAGAACTACAGTCTATACAGTCTATACCCATAAACAAATCATGATAGAACTACAGTCTATACCCTTAAACAAATCATTATAGAACTACAGTCTATACAGTCTATACCCTTAAACAAATCATTATAGAACTACAGTCTATACAGTCTATACCCTTAAACAAATCATTATAGAACTACAGTCTATACCCTTAAACAAATCATTATAGAACTACAGTCTATACCCATAAACAAATCATTATAGAACTACAGTCTATACAGTCTATACCCTTAAACAAATCATTATAGAACTACAGTCTATACAGTCTATACCCTTAAACAAATCATTATAGAACTACAGTCTATACCCTTAAACAAATCATTATAGAACTACAGTCTATACAGTCTATACCCATAAACAAATCATTATAGAACTACAGTCTATACAGTCTATACCCTTAAACAAATCATTATAGAACTACAGTCTATACCCATAAACAAATCATTATAGAACTACAGTCTATACAGTCTATACCCATAAACAAATCATTATAGAACTACAGTCTATACCCTTAAACAAATCATTATAGAACTACAGTCTATACCCTTAAACAAATCATTATAGAACTACAGTCTATACCCATAAACAAATCATTATAGAACTACAGTCTATACAGTCTATACCCTTAAACAAATCATTATAGAACTACAGTCTATACAGTCTATACCCTTAAACAAATCAGTATAGAACTACAGTCTATACAGTCTATACCCTTAAACAAATCATTATAGAACTACAGTCTATACCCATAAACAAATCATTATAGAACTACAGTCTATACAGTCTATACCCTTAAACAAATCATTATAGAACTACAGTCTATACCCTTAAACAAATCATTATAGAACTACAGTCTATACAGTCTATACCCATAAACAAATCATTATAGAACTACAGTCTATACAGTCTATACCCATAAACAAATCATTATAGAACTACAGTCTATACAGTCTATACCCATAAACAAATCATTATAGAACTACAGTCTATACCCATAAACAAATCATTATAGAACTACAGTCTATACAGTCTATACCCATAAACAAATCATTATAGAACTACAGTCTATACAGTCTATACCCTTAAACAAATCATTATAGAACTACAGTCTATACAGTCTATACCCATAAACAAATAATTATAGAACTACAGTCTATACAGTCTATACCCATAAACAAATCATTATAGAACTACAGTCTATACCCATAAACAAATCATTATAGAACTGCAGTCTATACAGTCTATACCCTTAAACAAATCATTATAGAACTACAGTCTATACAGTCTATACCCTTAAACAAATCATTATAGAACTACAATCTATACAGTCTATACATTTACATTTACATTTAAGTCATTTAGCAGACGCTCTTATCCAGAGCGACTTACAAATTGGTGCATACACCTTATGACAACCAGTGGAACAGCCGCTTGCATCTAAATCTTGTTGGGGGTGAGAAGGGGGGTGAGAAGGATTACTTACCCTTACTTACCCTATCCTAGGTATTCCTTGAAGAGGTGGGGTTTCAGGTGTCTCCGGAAGGTGGTGATCGACTCCGCTGTCCTGGCGTCGTGAGGGAGTTTGTTCCACCATTGGGGGCCAGAGCAGCGAACAGTTTTGACTGGGCTGAGCGGGAACTGTACTTCCTCAGTGGTAGGGAGGCGAGCAGGCCAGAGGTGGATGAACGCAGTGTCCTTGTTTGGGTGTAGGGCCTGATCAGAGCCTGGAGGTACTGAGGTGCCGTTCCCCTCACAGCTCCGTAGGCGAGCACCATGGTCTTGTAGCGGATGCGAGCTTCAACTGGAAGCCAGTGGAGAGAGCGGAGGAGCGGGGTGACGTGAGAGAACTTGGGAAGGTTGAACACCAGACGGGCTGCGGCGTTCTGGATGAGTTGTAGGGGTTTAATGGCACAGGCAGGGAGCCCAGCCAACAGCGAGTTGCAGTAATCAAGACGGGGAGATGACAAGTGCCTGGATTAGGACCTGCGCCGCTTCCTGTGTGAGGCAGGGTCGTACTCTGCGGATGTTGTAGAGCATGAACCTACAGGAACGGGACACCGCCTTGATGTTAGTTGAGAACGTCAGGGTGTTGTCCAGGATCACGCCAAGGTTCTTAGCGCTCTGGGAGGAGGACACAATGGAGTTGTCAACCGTGATGGCGAGATCATGGAACGGGCAGTCCTTCCCGGGAGGAAGAGGAGCTCCGTCTTGCTGAGGTTCAGCTTGAGGTGGTGATCCGTCATCCACACTGATATGTCTGCCAGACATGCAGAGATGCGATTCGCCACCTGGTCATCAGAAGGGGAAAGGAGAAGATTAATTGTGTGTCGTCTGCATAGCAATGATAGGAGAGACCATGTGAGGTTATGACAGAGCCAAGTGACTTGGTGTATAGCGAGAATAAGAGAGGGCCTAGAACAGAGCCCTGGGGGACACCAGTGGTGAGAGCGCGTGGTGAGGAGACAGATTCTCGCCACGCCACCTGGTAGGAGCGACCTGTCAGGTAGGACGCAATCCAAGCGTGGGCCGCGCCGGAGATGCCCAACTCGGAGAGGGTGGAGAGGAGGATCTGATGGTTCACAGTATCGAAGGCAGCCGATAGGTCTAGAAGGATGAGAGCAGAGGAGAGAGAGTTAGCTTTAGCAGTGCGGAGCGCCTCCGTGATACAGAGAAGAGCAGTCTCAGTTGAATGACTAGTCTTGAAACCTGACTGATTTGGATCAAGAAGGTCATTCTGAGAGAGATAGCGGTAGAGCTGGCCATACCCTTAAACAAATCATTATAGAACTACAGTCTATACAGTCTATACCCATAAACAAATAATTATAGAACTACAGTCTATACAGTCTATACCCATAAACAAATCATTATAGAACTACAGTCTATACAGTCTATACCCTTAAACAAATCATTATAGAACTACAGTCTATACCCTTAAACAAATCATTATAGAACTACAGTCTATATAGTCTATACCCTTAAAAAAATCATTATAGAACTGCAGTCTATACAGTCTATACCCTTAAACAAATCATTATAGAACTGCAGTCTATACAGTCTATACCCATAAACAAATCATTATAGAACTACAGTCTATACCCATAAACAAATCATTATAGAACTACAGTCTATACAGTCTATACCCATAAACAAATCATTATAGAACTACAGTCTATACCCATAAACAAATCATTATAGGACTACAGTCTATACCCTTAAACAAATCATTATAGAACTACAGTCTATACAGTCTATACCCTTAAACAAATCATTATAGAACTACAGTCTATACAGTCTATACCCATAAACAAATCATTATAGAACTACAGTCTATACAGTCTATACCCATAAACAAATCATTATAGAACTACAGTCTATACAGTCTATACCCTTAAACAAATCATTATAGAACTGCAGTCTATACCCATAAACAAATCATTATAGAACTACAGTCTATACCCTTAAACAAATCATTATAGAACTACAGTCTATACCCATAAACAAATCATTATAGAACTACAGTCTATACCCATAAACAAATCATTATAGAACTACAGTCTATACAGTCTATACCCATAAACAAATCATTATAGAACTACAGTCTATACAGTCTATACCCATAAACAAATCATTATAGAACTACAGTCTATACCCATAAACAAATCATTATAGAACTGCAGTCTATACAGTCTATACCCTTAAACAAATCATTATAGAACTACAGTCTATACAGTCTATACCCTTAAACAAATCATTATATAACTACAGTCTATACAGTCTATACCCATAAACAAATCATTATAGAACTACAGTCTATACAGTCTATACCCATAAACAAATCATTATAGAACTACAGTCTATACCCATAAACAAATCATTATAGAACTGCAGTCTATACAGTCTATACCCTTAAACAAATCATTATAGAACTACAGTCTATACAGTCTATACCCATAAACAAATCATTATAGAACTACAGTCTATACCCATAAACAAATCATTATAGAACTACAGTCTATACAGTCTATACCCATAAACAAATCATTATAGAACTGCAGTCTATACCCTTAAACAAATCATTATAGAACTACAGTCTATACAGTCTATACCCATAAACAAATCATTATAGAACTGCAGTCTATACCCTTAAACAAATCATTATAGAACTACAGTCTATACAGTCTATACCCATAAACAAATCATTATAGAACTACAGTCTATACCCATAAACAAATCATTATAGAACTACAGTCTATACAGTCTATACCCATAAACAAATAATTATAGAACTACAGTCTATACAGTCTATACCCTTAAACAAATCATTATAGAACTACAGTCTATACAGTCTATACCCATAAACAAATAATTATAGAACTACAGTCTATACAGTCTATACCCTTAAACAAATCATTATAGAACTACAGTCTATACAGTCTATACCCATAAACAAATCATTATAGAACTACAGTCTATACAGTCTATACCCTTAAACAAATCATTATAGAACTACAGTCTATACAGTCTATACCCATAAACAAATCATTATAGAACTACAGTCTATACAGTCTATACCCATAAACAAATCATTATAGAACTACAGTCTATACAGTCTATACCCTTAAACAAATCATTATAGAACTACAGTCTATACCCTTAAACAAATCATTATAGAACTACAGTCTATACAGTCTATACCCTTAAAAAAATCATTATAGAACTGCAGTCTATACAGTCTATACCCTTAAACAATTCATTATAGAACTGCAGTCTATACAGTCTATACCCATAAACAAATCATTATAGAACTACAGTCTATACCCATAAACAAATCATTATAGAACTACAGTCTATACAGTCTATACCCATAAACAAATAATTATAGAACTACAGTCTATACAGTCTATACCCATAAACAAATCATTATAGAACTACAGTCTATACCCTTAAACAAATCATTATAGAACTACAGTCTATACAGTCTATACCCATAAACAAATCATTATAGAACTACAGTCTATACCCTTAAACAAATCATTATAGAACTACAGTCTATACAGTCTATACCCATAAACAAATCATTATAGAACTACAGTCTATACAGTCTATACCCATAAACAAATCATTATAGAACTACAGTCTATACCCATAAACAAATCATTATAGAACTACAGTCTATACCCATAAACAAATCATTATAGAACTACAGTCTATACCCTTAAACAAATCATTATAGAACTACAGTCTATACAGTCTATACCCTTAAACAAATCATTATAGAACTACAGTCTATACCCATAAACAAATCATTATAGAACTACAGTCTATACAGTCTATACCCTTAAACAAATCATTATAGAACTACAGTCTATACAGTCTATACCCATAAACAAATCATTATAGAACTACAGTCTATACAGTCTATACCCTTAAACAAATCATTATAGAACTACAGTCTATACCCATAAACAAATCATTATAGAACTACAGTCTATACAGTCTATACCCATAAACAAATCATTATAGAACTACAGTCTATACCCTTAAACAAATCATTATAGAACTACAGTCTATACAGTCTATACCCTTAAACAAATCATTATAGAACTACAGTCTATACCCATAAACAAATCATTATAGAACTACAGTCTATACAGTCTATACCCATAAACAAATCATTATAGAACTACAGTCTATACAGTCTATACCCATAAACAAATCATTATAGAACTACAGTCTATACCCATAAACAAATCATTATAGAACTACAGTCTATACCATTAAACAAATCATTATAGAACTACAGTCTATACAGTCTATACCCTTAAACAAATCATTATAGAACTACAGTCTATACAGTCTATACCCTTAAACAAATCAGTATAGAACTACAGTCTATACAGTCTATACCCTTAAACAAATCATTATAGAACTACAGTCTATACAGTCTATACCCATAAACAAATCATTATAGAACTACAGTCTATACCCTTAAACAAATCATTATAGAACTACAGTCTATACAGTCTATACCCTTAAACAAATCATTATAGAACTACAGTCTATACCCTTAAACAAATCATTATAGAACTACAGTCTATACAGTCTATACCCTTAAACAAATCATTATAGAACTACAGTCTATACAGTCTATACCCTTAAACAAATCAGTATAGAACTACAGTCTATACAGTCTATACCCTTAAACAAATCATTATAGAACTACAGTCTATACCCATAAACAAATCATTATAGAACTACAGTCTATACAGTCTATACCCTTAAACAAATCATTATAGAACTACAGTCTATACAGTCTATACCCTTAAACAAATCATTATAGAACTACAGTCTATACCCATAAACAAATCATTATAGAACTACAGTCTATACAGTCTATACCCATAAACAAATCATTATAGAACTACAGTCTATACAGTCTATACCCATAAACAAATCATTATAGAACTACAGTCTATACCCATAAACAAATCATTATAGAACTACAGTCTATACAGTCTATACCCATAAACAAATCATTATAGAACTACAGTCTATACCCTTAAACAAATCATTATAGAACTACAGTCTATACCCTTAAACAAATCATTATAGAACTACAGTCTATACCCATAAACAAATCATTATAGAACTACAGTCTATACAGTCTATACCCTTAAACAAATCATTATAGAACTACAGTCTATACAGTCTATACCCTTAAACAAATCATTATAGAACTACAGTCTATACAGTCTATACCCTTAAACAAATCATTATAGAACTACAGTCTATACCCTTAAACAAATCATTATAGAACTACAGTCTATACAGTCTATACCCTTAAACAAATCATTATAGAACTACAGTCTATACCCTTAAACAAATCATTATAGAACTACAGTCTATACAGTCTATACCCTTAAACAAATCATTATAGAACTACAGTCTATACAGTCTATACCCTTAAACAAATCATTATAGAACTACAGTCTATACCCATAAACAAATCATTATAGAACTACAGTCTATACCCATAAACAAATCATTATAGAACTACAGTCTATACAGTCTATACCCATAAACAAATCATTATAGAACTACAGTCTATACAGTCTATACCCATAAACAAATCATTATAGAACTACAGTCTATACAGTCTATACCCATAAACAAATCATTATAGAACTACAGTCTATACCCATAAACAAATCATTATAGAACTACAGTCTATACAGTCTATACCCATAAACAAATCATTATAGAACTACAGTCTATACAGTCTATACCCTTAAACAAATCATTATAGAACTACAGTCTATACAGTCTATACCCATAAACAAATCATTATAGAACTACAGTCTATACAGTCTATACCCATAAACAAATCATTATAGAACTACAGTCTATACAGTCTATACCCATAAACAAATCATTATAGAACTACAGTCTATACAGTCTATACCCTTAAACAAATCATTATAGAACTACAGTCTATACAGTCTATACCCATAAACAAATAATTATAGAACTACAGTCTATACAGTCTATACCCATAAACAAATCATTATAGAACTACAGTCTATACAGTCTATACCCTTAAACAAATCATTATAGAACTACAGTCTATACCCTTAAACAAATCATTATAGAACTACAGTCTATACAGTCTATACCCTTAAAAAATCATTATAGAACTGCAGTCTATACAGTCTATACCCTTAAACAAATCATTATAGAACTGCAGTCTATACAGTCTATACCCATAAACAAATCATTATAGAACTACAGTCTATACCCATAAACAAATCATTATAGAACTACAGTCTATACAGTCTATACCCATAAACAAATCATTATAGAACTACAGTCTATACCCATAAACAAATCATTATAGGACTACAGTCTATACCCTTAAACAAATCATTATAGAACTACAGTCTATACAGTCTATACCCTTAAACAAATCATTATAGAACTACAGTCTATACAGTCTATACCCATAAACAAATCATTATAGAACTACAGTCTATACAGTCTATACCCATAAACAAATCATTATAGAACTACAGTCTATACAGTCTATACCCTTAAACAAATCATTATAGAACTGCAGTCTATACCCATAAACAAATCATTATAGAACTACAGTCTATACCCTTAAACAAATCATTATAGAACTACAGTCTATACCCATAAACAAATCATTATAGAACTACAGTCTATACCCATAAACAAATCATTATAGAACTACAGTCTATACAGTCTATACCCATAAACAAATCATTATATAACTACAGTCTATACAGTCTATACCCATAAACAAATCATTATAGAACTACAGTCTATACCCATAAACAAATCATTATAGAACTGCAGTCTATACAGTCTATACCCATAAACAAATCATTATAGAACTACAGTCTATACAGTCTATACCCTTAAACAAATCATTATAGAACTACAGTCTATACAGTCTATACCCTTAAACAAATCATTATAGAACTACAGTCTATACAGTCTATACCCATAAACAAATCATTATAGAACTACAGTCTATACCCTTAAACAAATCATTATAGAACTACAGTCTATACAGTCTATACCCATAAACAAATCTTTATAGAACTACAGTCTATACAGTCTATACCCATAAACAAATCATTATAGAACTACAGTCTATACCCATAAACAAATCTTTATAGAACTACAGTCTATACCCATAAACAAATCATTATAGAACTACAGTCTATACCCTTAAACAAATCATTATAGAACTACAGTCTATACCCATAAACAAATCATTATAGAACTACAGTCTATACAGTATATACCCATAAACAAATCATTATAGAACTACAGTCTATACAGTCTATACCCATAAACAAATCATTATAGAACTACAGTCTATACCCATAAACAAATCATTATAGAACTACAGTCTATACAGTCTATACCCTTAAACAAATCATTATAGAACTACAGTCTATACAGTCTATACCCTTAAACAAATCATTATAGAACTACAGTCTATACAGTCTATACCCATAAACAAATCATTATAGAACTACAGTCTATACAGTCTATACCCATAAACAAATCATTATAGAACTACAGTCTATACCCATAAACAAATCATTATAGAACTACAGTCTATACAGTCTATACCCATAAACAAATCATTATAGAACTACAGTCTATACAGTCTATACCCTTAAACAAATCATTATAGAACTACAGTCTATACCCATAAACAAATCATTATAGAACTACAGTCTATACAGTCTATACCCATAAACAAATCATTATAGAACTGCAGTCTATACCCTTAAACAAATCATTATAGAACTACAGTCTATACAGTCTATACCCATAAACAAATCATTATAGAACTGCAGTCTATACCCTTAAACAAATAATTATAGAACTACAGTCTATACAGTCTATACCCATAAACAAATCATTATAGAACTACAGTCTATACCCATAAACAAATCATTATAGAACTACAGTCTATACAGTCTATACCCATAAACAAATCATTATAGAACTACAGTCTATACAGTCTATACCCTTAAACAAATCATTATAGAACTACAGTCTATACAGTCTATACCCATAAACAAATAATTATAGAACTACAGTCTATACAGTCTATACCCATAAACAAATCATTATAGAACTACAGTCTATACAGTCTATACCCATAAACAAATCATTATAGAACTACAATCTATACAGTCTATACCCTTAAACAAATCATTATAGAACTACAGTCTATACAGTCTATACCCATAAACAAATAATTATAGAACTACAGTCTATACAGTCTATACCCATAAACAAATCATTATAGAACTACAGTCTATACAGTCTATACCCTTAAACAAATCATTATAGAACTACAGTCTATACCCTTAAACAAATCATTATAGAACTACAGTCTATACAGTCTATACCCTTAAAAAATCATTATAGAACTGCAGTCTATACAGTCTATACCCTTAAACAATTCATTATAGAACTGCAGTCTATACAGTCTATACCCATAAACAAATCATTATAGAACTACAGTCTATACCCATAAACAAATCATTATAGAACTACAGTCTATACAGTCTATACCCATAAACAAATCATTATAGAACTACAGTCTATACCCATAAACAAATCATTATAGGACTACAGTCTATACCCTTAAACAAATCATTATAGAACTACAGTCTATACAGTCTATACCCTTAAACAAATCATTATAGAACTACAGTCTATACAGTCTATACCCATAAACAAATCATTATAGAACTACAGTCTATACAGTCTATACCCATAAACAAATCATTATAGAACTACAGTCTATACAGTCTATACCCTTAAACAAATCATTATAGAACTGCAGTCTATACCCATAAACAAATCATTATAGAACTACAGTCTATACCCTTAAACAAATCATTATAGAACTACAGTCTATACCCATAAACAAATCATTATAGAACTACAGTCTATACCCATAAACAAATCATTATAGAACTACAGTCTATACAGTCTATACCCATAAACAAATCATTATAGAACTACAGTCTATACAGTCTATACCCATAAACAAATCATTATAGAACTACAGTCTATACCCATAAACAAATCATTATAGAACTGCAGTCTATACAGTCTATACCCTTAAACAAATCATTATAGAACTACAGTCTATACAGTCTATACCCTTAAACAAATCATTATAGAACTACAGTCTATACAGTCTATACCCATAAACAAATCATTATAGAACTACAGTCTATACAGTATATACCCATAAACAAATCATTATAGAACTACAGTCTATACCCATAAACAAATCATTATAGAACTGCAGTCTATACAGTCTATACCCTTAAACAAATCATTATAGAACTACAGTCTATACAGTCTATACCCATAAACAAATCATTATAGAACTACAGTCTATACCCATAAACAAATCATTATAGAACTACAGTCTATACAGTCTATACCCATAAACAAATCATTATAGAACTGCAGTCTATACAGTCTATACCCTTAAACAAATCATTATAGAACTACAGTCTATACAGTCTATACCCATAAACAAATCATTATAGAACTGCAGTCTATACCCTTAAACAAATCATTATAGAACTACAGTCTATACAGTCTATACCCTTAAACAAATCATTATAGAACTACAGTCTATACCCTTATTAAACAAATCATTATAGAACTGCAGTCTATACCCATAAACAAATCAGTATAGAACTACAGTCTATACAGTCTATACCCATAAACAAATCATTATAGAACTACAGTCTATACCCATAAACAAATCATTATAGAACTGCAGTCTATACAGTCTATACCCTTAAACAAATCATTATAGAACTACAGTCTATACAGTCTATACCCTTAAACAAATCATTATAGAACTACAGTCTATACAGTCTATACCCATAAACAAATCATTATAGAACTACAGTCTATACAGTCTATACCCATAAACAAATCATTATAGAACTACAGTCTATACCCATAAACAAATCATTATAGAACTGCAGTCTATACAGTCTATACCCTTAAACAAATCATTATAGAACTACAGTCTATACAGTCTATACCCATAAACAAATCATTATAGAACTACAGTCTATACCCATAAACAAATCATTATAGAACTACAGTCTATACAGTCTATACCCATAAACAAATCATTATAGAACTGCAGTCTATACAGTCTATACCCTTAAACAAATCATTATAGAACTACAGTCTATACAGTCTATACCCATAAACAAATCATTATAGAACTGCAGTCTATACCCTTAAACAAATCATTATAGAACTACAGTCTATACAGTCTATACCCTTAAACAAATCATTATAGAACTACAGTCTATACCCTTATTAAACAAATCATTATAGAACTGCAGTCTATACCCATAAACAAATCAGTATAGAACTACAGTCTATACAGTCTATACCCTTAAACAAATCATTATAGAACTACAGTCTATACAGTCTATACCCATAAACAAATCATTATAGAACTACAGTCTATACAGTCTATACCCTTAAACAAATAATTATAGAACTACAGTCTATACAGTCTATACCCATAAACAAATCAGTATAGAACTACAGTCTATACAGTCTATACCCATAAACAAATCAGTATAGAACTACAGTCTATACAGTCTATACCCTTAAACAAATCATTATAGAACTACAGTCTATACAGTCTATACCCATAAACAAATCAGTATAGAACTACAGTCTATACAGTCTATACCCTTAAAAAATCATTATAGAACTACAGTCTATACCCTTAAACAAATAATTATAGAACTACAGTCTGTACAGTCTATACCCTTAAACAAATCATTATAGAACTACAGTCTATACCCTTAAACAAATCATTATAGGACTACAGTCTATACCCATAAACAAATCATTATAGAACTACAGTCTATACCCTTAAACAAATCATTATAGAACTACAGTCTATACCCTTAAACAAATAATTATAGAACTACAGTCTATACAGTCTATACCCTTAAACAAATCATTATAGAACTACAGTCTATACCCATAAACAAATCATTATAGAACTACAGTCTATACAGTCTATACCCATAAACAAATCATTATAGAACTACAGTCTATACAGTCTATACCCTTAAACAAATCATTATAGAACTACAGTCTATACAGTCTATACCCTTAAACAAATCATTATAGAACTACAGTCTATACAGTCTATACCCTTAAACAAATCATTATAGAACTACAGTCTATACCCATAAACAAATAATTACAGAACTACAGTCTATACAGTCTATACCCTTAAACAAATCATTATAGAACTACAGTCTATACCCATAAACAAATAATTATAGAACTACAGTCTATACAGTCTATACCCTTAAACAAATCATTATAGAACTACAGTCTATACCCTTAAACAAATCATTATAGAACTACAGTCTATACAGTCTATACCCTTAAACAAATCATTATAGAACTACAGTCTATACCCTTAAACAAATCATTATAGAACTACAGTCTATACAGTCTATGCCCATAAACAAATCATTATAGAACTACAGTCTATACCCATAAACAAATCATTATAGAACTACAGTCTATACCCTTAAACAAAGCATTATAGAACTACAGTCTATACAGTCTATACCCATAAACAAATCATTATAGAACTACAGTCTATACCCTTAAACAAATCATTATAGAACTACAGTCTATACAGTCTATACCCATAAACAAATCATTATAGAACTACAGTCTATACAGTCTATACCCATAAACAAATCATTATAGAACTACAGTCTATACCCTTAAACAAATCATTATAGAACTACAGTCTATACAGTCTATACCCATAAACAAATCATTATAGAACTACAGTCTATACCCTTAAACAAATCATTATAGAACTACAGTCTATACAGTCTATACCCTTAAACAAATCATTATAGAACTACAGTCTATACAGTCTATACCCTTAAACAAATCATTATAGAACTACAGTCTATACAGTCTATACCCTTAAACAAATCATTATAGAACTACAGTCAATACAGTCTATACCCATATACAAATCATTATAGAACTACAGTCTATACAGTCTATACCCTTTAACAAATCATTATAGAACTACAGTCTATACCCTTAAACAAATCATTATAGAACTACAGTCAATACAGTCTATACCCTTAAACAAATCATTATAGAACTACAGTCAATACAGTCTATACCCTTAAACAAATCATTATAGAACTACAGTCTATACAGTCTATACCCTTAAACAAATCATTATAGAACTACAGTCTATACAGTCTATACCCTTAAACAAATCATTATAGAACTACAGTCTATACCCTTAAACAAATCATTATAGAACTACAGTCTATACAGTCTATACCCATAAACAAATCATTATAGAACTACAGTCTATACAGTCTATACCCTTAAACAAATCATTATAGAACTACAGTCAATACAGTCTATACCCTTAAACAAATCATTATAGAACTACAGTCTATACAGTCTATACCCTTAAACAAATCATTATAGAACTGCAGTCTATACAGTCTATACCCTTAAACAAATCATTATAGAACTACAGTCTATACCCTTAAACAAATCATTATAAAACTACAGTCAATACAGTCTATACCCTTAAACAAATCATTATAGAACTACAGTCTATACAGTCTATACCCATAAACAAATCATTATAGAACTACAGTCTATACAGTCTATACCCTTAAACAAATCATTATAGAACTACAGTCTATACAGTCTATACCCTTAAACAAATCATTATAGAACTACAGTCTATACAGTCTATACCCTTAAACAAATCATTATAGAACTACAGTCTATACCCATAAACAAATCATTATAGAACTGCAGTCTATACAGTCTATACCCATAAACAAATCATTATAGAACTACAGTCTATACAGTCTATACCCTTAAACAAATCATTATAGAACTACAGTCTATACCCTTAAACAAATAATTATAGAACTACAGTCTATACAGTCTATACCCATAAACAAATCATTATAGAAGTACAGTCTATACAGTCTATACCCATAAACAAATCATTATAGAAGTACAGTCTATACAGTCTATACCCTTAAACAAATCATTATAGAACTACAGTCTATACCTTTAAACAAATCATTATAGAACTACAGTCTATACCCTTAAACAAATCATTATAGAACTACAGTCTATACAGTCTATACCCATAAACAAATAATTATAGAACTACAGTCTATACAGTCTATACCCTTAAACAAATCATTATAGAACTACAGTCTATACAGTCTATACCCTTAAACAAATCATTATAGAACTGCAGTCTATACCCATAAACAAATCATTATAGAACTACAGTCTATACCCATAAACAAATCATTATAGAACTACAGTCTATACCTTTAAACAAATCATTATAGAACTACAGTCTATACCCTTAAACAAATCATTATAGAACTACAGTCTATACAGTCTATACCCATAAACAAATCATTATAGAACTACAGTCTATACAGTCTATACCCTTAAACAAATAATTATAGAACTACAGTCTATACCCATAAACAAATCATTATAGAACTACAGTCTATACAGTCTATACCCTTATTAAACAAATCATTATAGGACTACAGTCTATACCCATAAACAAATCATTATAGAACTACAGTCTATACAGTCTATACCCTTAAACAAATCATTATAGAACTACAGTCTATACAGTCTATACCCATAAACAAATCATTATAGAACTACAGTCTATACCCTTAAACAAATCATTATAGAACTACAGTCTATACAGTCTATACCCATAAACAAATCATTATAGAACTACAGTCTATACAGTCTATACCCTTAAACAAATCATTATAGAACTACAGTCTATACCTTTAAACAAATCATTATAGAACTACAGTCTATACCCTTAAACAAACCATTATAGAACTACAGTCTATACAGTCTATACCCATAAACAAATAATTATAGAACTACAGTCTATACAGTCTATACCCTTAAACAAATCATTATAGAACTACAGTCTATACAGTCTATACCCTTAAACAAATCATTATAGAACTGCAGTCTATACCCATAAACAAATCATTATAGAACTACAGTCTATACCCATAAACAAATCATTATAGAACTACAGTCTATACCTTTAAACAAATCATTATAGAACTACAGTCTATACCCTTAAACAAATCATTATAGAACTACAGTCTATACAGTCTATACCCATAAACAAATCATTATAGAACTACAGTCTATACAGTCTATACCCTTAAACAAATAATTATAGAACTACAGTCTATACCCATAAACAAATCATTATAGAACTACAGTCTATACAGTCTATACCCTTATTAAACAAATCATTATAGGACTACAGTCTATACCCATAAACAAATCATTATAGAACTACAGTCTATACAGTCTATACCCTTAAACAAATCATTATAGAACTACAGTCTATACAGTCTATACCCATAAACAAATCATTATAGAACTACAGTCTATACAGTCTATACCCTTATTAAACAAATCATTATAGAACTACAGTCTATACCCTTAAACAAATCATTATAGAACTACAGTCTATACCTTTAAACAAATCATTATAGAACTACAGTCTATACCCTACAAACAAAAACAAATCATTATAGAACTACAGTCTA
>NW_026286832.1:0-8031 GCF_023373465.1 Oncorhynchus keta | reverse complement strand
TGGTGATCAGAAATGTCCGGTGCGAGAGAGGCAGGTTGAGGTTTCCAGGGCAGTGCAGTAGTGCAGAGGTTGTGTATGCTAAAGCAGTGAAGAAAGTAGAGGAAGATGGGTTAAAGGGGAGAGATCCTGAGAGGAGTGGTGTGAGTAGTAGATCTTTTACTAGTATAGAGGATAGGCTAACAGGTGATATATTCTTCAGCAAGATTGGCTTTTTAGCATTTATAGAAATGGTTATCAACTGCACTGCAGGGATGAAACATAGGTCACAGAAAATTGAGGTTGTGGTGTTACCTATCAAAGAGGTATTTGTATGTACGAGACTTGACTTCAGAAGAGTTACAGGGTGTGTTGAGTGGTGGTGTCCCATCCTTTCAGGCTGTTAGCCTGATGTAGGAATAAATAGATTTAAATAGTGGAGTAGGGTGGTGGAGTTTTAGAAGGTGTAGGGTTAGATGGTAGGTTATTTGTTGATTTATTTTCAAGGAAAGTATAAGGGAGTTATACTCCAGTCTGGTATGGTGGTAACACAACATGTATTGGATGCCAACCGCCGTGATACCTCATCGAAGAAGAATAAAACATTTGTTTTGATATCACTGATACAATTTCAATGTTGTTTGAGTTGCTTTGTGTCTCACCAAATTAGCTTGAGGATTATTTTATTGCAACAGTGCTCACTGCATCCAAGTTGCTTGACATAGTTGTTTCAAAGATCTGTTAGTCAAGGCAAGCTCATGACTATAAGCTCCCCGCCCAGTCAGCCTGTCTTTTCAAACTGGGTAGTTAGCCATGAGAGAAAATGTACTTTTCAGAATGACTGTTCAGGACCTTCAATAATACATTATATTGTAGAGATGTCAGCCTATCAGATTGGTGTCATCCTGTTCTCCATGTTAAGTTTGCACAGTGCAAGTTTAAACACTCCTTGAATATTTATGTGTACATTACATTATAGCCGATTGGATACATTAATAAAGTGGTAATTAATCCAAATTTTTAAAAAGGCATTGACTCTGTTGACCGCATTGAAACTACAAAACTGTATTCAACCTTAATATGTAATGTCACTACAACAGAACCCTAATGGGTGGGACAAAAAACATCTAGCTTATAGCCACTCCCTACTAAACCACCTCCACTCAGGGTTCCTCCAGGAACCCGTTGCTACATTGAACTATTAAAAGTTCCTCCAAGAACCCCTTAACTAACCGAAGGGGTAAATATGAACCATTGACTAGCAATGGTTCCTTGAAAACTCCAGGGGTTCGTTGAGGATCTCAGGGTTCATTGATCTACCACTAATTCCAAGAGTATTGAAAAAAACAAGAAAAAAACAAGCTTCTCCTGATCCAGTTCTCATAATAGCTACAGTATAACTGCCTGGAGATGACAGAAGCCCATCTCAGAGCTGGCTGAGCTGGGGAGAGTTTAGAAATCTCGCTAGCCATCACCCACTCCCCTCTCCTTCTCCCTGTTACCAGCCCTGGGTGATATGGTGGAGACGGCATACGACTCCCAGACATCCCGCCCCTTACCCTCTCGCCTTCTCATCCCTCCTCCCCTTCCCTCAGCAACAGGGAAACACCACCTGGACCCTGGCCATAAGTGCTCAACACAATGAGTGCTAAATGGCAATGAGGCGTGTGTGTGTGAGTGAGTGAGTGGCCGTGGGGTGTATGTATATGCATGTGGGGTATTCATGGTGGTGAGTAGCAGTGAGCTGTAGGTGTATACTGTATATATGTGTGCGGTGGTGAGTGGCAATGAGGCGTGTGTGTGTGTGTGTGTGTGTGTGTGTGTGTGTGTGTGTGTGTGTGTGTGTGTGTGTGTGTGTGTGTGTGTGTGTGTGTGTGTGTGTGTGTGTGTGTGTGTGTGTGTGTGTGTGTGTGTGTGTGTGTGTGTGTGCGTGTGTGTGTGTGTGTGTGTGTGTGTGTGTGTGTGGCACAAACTGCAGGCTGTGTCTGTACTCCCCCTTTCCTCCTCTCCTCTCCTCTCTCTATCCTTTTCTACCACCTCCTGTCGTAGTGGAAATAATGGGGCTGGGACAGTTCCACTGGACCATGACTGACCACATGGACTATAGGGGTGGGAGAGAGGAAGGAGAGGAAAGAGGAGGGAGGGGAAGGGAAGAGAAGAGGAGATGGTTCACTCAAAAAAATATTATGGGCTAAAAAACAACCCAATTTGGGTTATTGATTACCCAGCACTGGTTAAATAGTGGACAGAAGCAACATTGGGAAATTTTGACCCAGCCAGTTGGGTTGTGTGAAAAATGCATTATAGTAATAAAGTTGGGATGTTGGGATTACCCAACCATGGGTTAATTTAACCATCTGTTAGGTATGTTTTACTCTCATGCTGGTTGGCCTAGCAGCTGGGTCTTTTTAATATAATCCTTAAATTATTTTTAGGAGGTTTGGCGTATGAAGGGAGTGTCTTTTAGATAGACCTTATTGGACATCCACGAGTAAATGTCATCCATGTTCATCATATGATAGTTTTTATAACATGTTCTATGATATTAAGATTATTTATTATAGATTATAACAAAGTATATCACCTTATTGTATCCCGACAATGCGGTTTGCATAGGTTTTAGGGAATGCACTTCTCTAAGTGTCATTGAGCATAAAAGATCAATGTTCAACCATGTGAAAACTCTGATGTCCTGTTTGATACCAGAGCTCTGAGGAAGGTGTCAAAATCGCTAAGCAGCTAACTTCGAGCAGTGTGCCGATGCGTGTATCACTTTATCAGAAGTACGTCATCAATGACATACGAAGCGTCATTTGATCACATGCTTTTTCAAACAATTTGTTGCAAAAATCTACGAGATCCCAGTGTTTCGTTGTTGTTTCAGTGCTTTCTTCTATTCCAAGCTGCTTTTAACTTGTTTGGGATGGGGGCAGCATTTTCACTTTTGGATGAATAGCGTGCCCAGAATGAACTTCCTCCTACTCAGTCCCAGATGCTAATATGTGCATATTATTAGTAGTAGTATTGGATAGAAAACACTCTGAAGTTTCTAAAACTGTTTGAATGATGTCTGTGAGTATAACAGAACTCATATAGCAGGCAAAATCCTGAGAAAAAAAAATCCAAACAGGAAGTGGAAAATCTGAGGTTTGTAGTTTTGAACTCGCTATTGAATACACAGTGGGATATGGATAAAGTTGCACTTCCTAGCGCTTCCACTAGATGTCAACCGTCTTTAGAACCGTCTTTAGAAAGTTGAATGAGGATTCTACTGTGATGTGGAGCCGGATGGGGAGCTCTTTGAGTCAATGGTCTGCCTACAGCCTCGTTCTCAGTCACACGCTTTCACTTGAGAGGTAGCTGTCGTTCCATTGCTTCTCTACAGACATAGGAATTCTCGGTTGGAACATTATTGAACTTTTATGATAACAACATCCTAAAGATGGATTCTATACTTAGTTTGACAAGTTTCTTTGACCTGTAATATAACTTTTTGAAGGTTTCGTCTGAATGGACCAGATCGCGCATTTGGATTTGTTTACCAAACGCCCCAACAAAAGAAGCTATTGGACATAAATTGACATAAATTAGGGACATTATCGAACAAAACAAGCATTTATTGTTGGCTTGGTGGTGATCTAACATAATCGTTTGTGGAGCTTTCCTGTAAAGCATTTTGAAATCAGACACTGTGGCTGGATTAATGAGAACTTTATCTTTAAAATGGTGCCTAATACTTGTATATTTGAGAAATTTGATTTATGAGATTTCTGTTGATTTGTATTTGGCACCCTGCCATTTCATTGGCTGTTGGTGACGGAACCCCAGTCCTAGACAGGTTAAACATCAACCTCTACCGGTGGACCGTACTTTTGTACAAAGCGATTTACCTGACTGGCAGCTTAGCAGGTAAAGTAGGGAACTATGGACCAGTCAGTGATGTGACGGTATGATGTTGAATGCTGTTGAAGGTACACTATTAGAAATGTTTTAATTTGAAACCACATTTTCTGCACTGTTGTTCAAATGATTTGTTTTATTTAGTATAGTATAAGCGTCTGTCTTAAACATCCTAAATAATGCCAGGCGAAAAAATGGAAGCGTGATGTAAGACGTGAAACTGTTTGGTATTCCAACTGATTATAGGCTACTAAAGCCAACAGATAGAATAACATATATCCTGATAATCACACACTGCTATTTATTGCTGACCAGCAATCCAGTACAATTTGGTGAACACACCAAAGCCTGCAAAACGCCTTTGTTTCCCATCACTAATGATAACTGAGCAACAGACCAGATGAACAGGAATGACATTTACTCTCATGGGTAGTTAAAAGAACTAGCTGAATGCCACACCCCCTACTAAACTACGCTTCCAGTCTTCTGATCTGACGAGCTGTGTCATATCGCTATAACCCAGCACCCAGCATCAATAACAGTTGTTTTTAAAAAAACTACCCAACTAAGTGACCCAATGCCTGCAACCCAGAATATCACATACTCAAGAAGAGTACAACCTAAACACACACACACAAACATACACTTGGAATGTATTTGAAGTCTATTTTCAAGTTCAAATATTTATATCCTCCACGCATTTGAATCCAGGTCTGTTTGATATTTGAAATAATGCATTTGGAAATAAATTGTAAAATAGTTCAAAAATAGCACACACACACACACACACGCACACACACACACACACACACACACACACACACACACACACACACACACACACACACACACACACACACACACACACACACACACACACACACACACACACACACACACACAACACAATGTATTCAGTCAAAAACAGTGGTTCCAAACTGTGGGTCACGGCAGGAGTCAGGTGGGTCGCAGGATGACATTTCTTTGTGCATTGTTTAAAATGATTTCATTATTATACAGTACATTTCTTAAATTGGACACAAGTACCAGTGTTGAAAAAAGTACCCAATTGTCATGCTCAAGTAAAAATAAAGAATGCACTACATGACCAAAAGTATGGGACACCTGTTGGTTCAACATCTCATTCCAAAACCACGGGCATTAATATGGAGTTGGTAGCTCCTTTGCTGCTATAACAGCCTCCACTCTTCTGGGAAGGCATTTCACTAAATGTTGGAACATTGCTGCGGGAACTTGCTACCGTTCAGCCACAAGATCATTAGTGAGGTTGGGCATTAGTGAGGTTGGCTCGCAGTCAGTGTTCCAATTCATCCCAAAGGTGTTCAATGGGTTGGACTTCGCTGTGCATGGTATAGTCATGCTGAAACAGGAAAAGTCCTTCCCAAAACTGTTGGCACAAAGTTGGAAGCACATAATCGTCTAGAATGTGTTGTGTGCTGTAGTGTTAGGATTTCCCTCCGCTCGAACCATGAAAACAGCCCAGATATTATTCCTCCTCACAAAACTTTACAGTTGGCACTATGCATTGGGGCGAGTAGTGTTCTCTGCATCTACCAGAAACCTAGATTACATCTGTTGGACTGTAGATGGTGAAGCATGATTTATCACTCCAGAATGCGTTTCTACTGCTCAAATCAAATCAAATCAAATTGTATTTGTCACATACACATGGTTAGCAGATGTTAATGCGAGTGTAGCGAAATGCTTGTGCTTCTAGTTCCGACAATGCAGTGATAACCAACAAGTAATCTAACTAACAATTCCAAAACTACTGTCTTATACACAGTGTAAGGGGATAAAGAATATGTACATAAGGATATATGAATGAGTGATGGTACAGGGCAGCATACAGTAGATGGTATCGAGTACAGTATATACATATGAGATGAGTATGTAGACAAAGTAAACAAAGTGGCATAGTTAAAGTGGCTAGTGATACATGTATTACATAAGGATGCAGTCGATGATATAGAGTACAGTATATACGTATGCATATGAGATGAATATTGTAGGGTAAGTAACATTATATAAGGTAGCATTGTTTAAAGTGGCTAGTGATATATTTACATAATTTCCCATCAATTCCCATTATTAAAGTGGCTGGAGTTGGGTCAGTGTCAATGACAGTGTGTTGGCAGCAGCCACTCAATGTTAGTGGTGGCTGTTTAACAGTCTGATGGCCTTGAGATAGAAGCTGTTTTTCAGTCTCTCGGTCCCAGCTTTGATGCACCTGTACTGACCTCGCCTTCTGGATGATAGCGGGGTGAACAGGCAGTGGCTCGGGTGGTTGATGTCCTTGATGATCTTTATGGCCTTCCTGTAACATCGGGTGGTGTAGGTGTCCTGGAGGGCAGGTAGTTTGCCCCCGGTGATGCGTTGTGCAGACCTCACTACCCTCTGGAGAGCCTTACGGTTGAGGGCGGAGCAGTTGCCGTACCAGGCGGTGATACAGCCCGCTAGGATGCTCTCGATTGTGCATCTGTAGAAGTTTGTGAGTGCTTTTGGTGACAAGACAAATTTCTTCAGACTCCTGAGGTTGAAGAGGCGCTGCTGCGCCTTCTTCACGACGCTGTCAGTGTGAGTGGACCAATTCAGTTTGTCTGTGATGTGTATGCCGAGGAACTTAAAACTTGCTACCCTCTCCACTACTGTTCCATCGATGTGGATAGGGGAGTGTTCCCTCTGCTGTTTCCTGAAGTCCACAATCATCTCCTTAGTTTTGTTGACGTTGAGTGTGAGGTTATTTTCCTGACACCACACTCCGAGGCCCTCACCTCCTCCCTGTAGGCCGTCTCGTCGTTGTTGGTAATCAAGCCTACCACTGTTGTGTCGTCCGCAAACTTGATGAATGAGTTGGAGCGTGCGTGGCCACGCAGTCGTGGAGTGAACAGGGAGTACAGGAGAGGGCTCAGAACGCACCCTTGTGGGGCCCCGTGTTGAGGATCAGCGGGGAGGAGATGTTGTTGCCTACCCTCACCACCTGGGGGCGGCCCGTCAGGAAGTCCAGTACCCAGTTGCACAGGGCGGGGTCGAGACCCAGGGTCTCGAGCTTGATGGCGAGCTTGGAGGGTACTATGGTGTTGAATGCCGAGCTGTAGTCGATGAACAGCATTCTCACATAGGTATTCCTCTTGTCTAGGTGGGTTAGGGCAGTGTGTAGTGTGGTTGAGATTGCGTCGTCTGTGGACCTATTTGGGCGGTAAGCAAATTGGAGTGGGTCTAGGGTGTCAGATAGGGTGGAGATGATATGGTCCTTGACTAGTCTCTCAAAGCACTTCATGATGACGGAAGTGAGTGCTACGGGGCGGTAGTCGTTTAGCTCAGTTACCTTAGCTTTCTTGGGAACAGGAACAATGGTGGCCCTCTTGAAGCATGTGGGAACAGCAGACTGGTATAGGGATTGATTGAATATGTCCGTAAACACACCGGCCAGCTGGTCTGCGCATGCTCTGAGGGCGCGGCTGGGGATGCCGTCTGGGCCTGCAGCCTTGCGAGGTTAACACGTTTAAATGTCTTACTCACCTCGGCTGCAGTGAAGGAGAGACCGCATGTTTTCGTTGCAGGCCGTGTCAGTGGCACTGTATTGTCCTCAAAGCGGGTAAAAAAGTTATTTAGTCTGCCTGGGAGCAAGACATCCTGGTCCGTGACTGGGCTGGGTTTCTTCTTGTAGTCCGTGATTGACTGTAGACCCTGCCACATGCCTCTTGTGTCTGAGCCGTTGAATTGAGATTCTACTTTGTCTCTGTACTGACGCTTGTTTAATAGCCTTGCGGAGGGAATAGCTGCATTGTTTATATTCGGTCATGTTACCAGACACCTTGCCCTGATTAAAAGCAGTGGTTTGCGCTTTCAGTTTCACGCGAATGCTGCCATCAATCCACGGTTTCTGGTTAGGGAATGTTTTTATCGTTGCTATGGGAACGACATCTTCAACGCAAGTTCTAATGAACTCGCACACCGAATCAGCGTATTCGTCAATATTTTTATGTGACGCAATACGAAACATGTCCCATTCCACGTTACAAATTACAATGGCGACGAGCTTTACACCGCTCCAGCTAAAGCTTGTCATTGCGCATGGTGATCTTAGGCTCATGTGCGGCTGCTCCGTCATGAAAAACCCACTTCTTGAAT
>NW_026286831.1:0-9705 GCF_023373465.1 Oncorhynchus keta | reverse complement strand
TTATACTATGACAGACCAGGTAGATCTACTGTCTCTGTTATATTATGACAGACCTAGCTAGATACTACTGTCTCTATTATATTATGACAGACCAGCTAGATCTACTGTCTCTATTGTATTATGACAGACCAGCTAGATCTACTGTCTTTATTATATTATGAGAGACCAGGTAGATATACCGACTCCATTATAAAATGACAGACCAGCTAGATCTATTCTCGCTATTGTATTATGAGAGACCAGCGAGATCAATTGTCTCTATTATAATATGACAGACCAGCTAGATCTACTGGTCTCTATTATAATATGACAGACCAGCTAGATCTACTGTCTCTTTATATTATGACAGACCAGATAGATCTACTGTCTCTATTATAAAATGACAGACCAGGTAGATATACTGTCTCTATTATATTATGACAGACCAGCTAAATCTACTGTCTCTATGTCTCTATTATGGTATGACAGAGCAGCTAAATCTACTGTCTCTATTGTATTATGACAGACCAGCTAGATCTACTGTCTCTATTGTATTATGACAGACCAGCTAGATCACTAGTCTCTATCATATTATGACAGACCAGCTAGATCTACTGTCTCTTCTGTATTAGACAGACCAGGTCGATATACTGTCTCTATTATATTATGACAGACCAGGTCGATATACTGTCTCTATTATATTATGACAGACCAGCTCGATCTACTGTCTATTATATTATGACAGACCAGCTAGATATACTGTCTATTTTTATTATGACAGACCAGCTAGATCTACTGTCTCTGTTATATTATGACAGACCTGGTAGATACACTGTCTCTATTATATTATGACAGACCAGCTAGATCTACTGTGTCTATTGTATTATGACAGACCAGCTAGATCTACTCTTTCTATTATACTATGACAGACCAGGTAGATCTACTCTCTCTATTATAATATGACAGACCAGCTAGATCTACTGTGTCTATTATACTATGACAGACCAGGTAGATCTACTGTCTCTGTTATATTATGACAGACCTGGTAGATACACTGTCTCTATTATATTATGACAGACCAGCTAGATCTACTGTCTCAATTATATTTTGACAGACCAGCTAGATCTACTGTCTCTATTATATTTTGACAGACCAGCTAGATCTACTATCTCTATTATAATATGACAGACCAGCTAGATCTACTGTGTCTATTATACTATGACAGACCAGGTAGATCTACTGTCTCTGTTATATTATGACAGACCAGCTAGATCTACTGTCTCTATTATATTATGACAGACCAGGTAGATATACTGTCTACTGTCTATATTATGACAGACCAGCTAGATCTACTGTGTCTATTGTATTATGACAGACCAGCTAGATCTACTGTCTCTATTATATTATGACTGACCAGTTAGATCTCCTGTCTCTATTATAATATGACAGACCAGCTAGATCTACTGTCTCTATTATATTATGACAGACCAGCTTGATCTACTGTCTCTATTATATTATGACAGACCAGCTAGATCTACTGTCTTTATTATATTATGAGAGACCAGGTAGATATACCGACTCCATTATAAAATGACAGACCAGCTAGATCTATTCTCGCTATTGTATTATGAGAGACCAGCGAAATCAATTGTCTCTATTATAATATGACAGACCAGCTAGATCTACTGTCTCTATTATAATATGACAGACCAGCTAGATCTACTGTCTCTATTATATTATGACAGACCAGATAGATCTACTGTCTCTATTATAAAATGACAGACCAGGTAGATATACTGTCTCTATTATATTATGACAGACCAGCTAAATCTACTGTCTCTATGTCTCTATTATGGTATGACAGAGCAGCTAAATCTACTGTCTCTATTGTATTATGACAGACCAGCTAGATCTACTGTCTCTATTGTATTATGACAGACCAGCTAGATCTACTGTCTCTATCATATTATGACAGACCAGCTAGATCTACTGTCTCTTCTGTATTATGACAGACCAGGTCGATATACTGTCTCTATTATATTATGACAGACCAGGTCGATATACTGTCTCTATTATATTATGACAGACCAGCTCGATCTACTGTCTATTATATTATGACAGACCAGCTAGATATACTGTCTATTTTATTATGACAGACCAGCTAGATCTACTGTCTCTGTTATATTATGACAGACCTGGTAGATACACTGTCTATTATATTATGACAGACCAGCTAGATCTACTGTGTCTATTGTATTATGACAGACCAGCTAGATCTACTCTTTCTATTATACTATGACAGACCAGGTAGATCTACTGTCTCTATTATAATATGACAGACCAGCTAGATCTACTGTGTCTATTATACTATGACAGACCAGGTAGATCTACTGTCTCTGTTATATTATGACAGACCTGGTAGATACACTGTCTCTATTATATTATGACAGACCAGCTAGATCTACTGTCTCTATTATATTTTGACAGACCAGCTAGATCTACTATCTCTATTATAATATGACAGACCAGGTAGATCTACTGTCTCTATTGTATTATGACAGACCAGCTAGATCTACTGTTTCTATTATACTATGACAGACCAGGTAGATCTACTGTCTCTATTATAACATGACAGACCAGCTAGATCTACTGTCTCTATTATATTATGACAGACCAGGTAGATATACTGTCTCTATTATATTATGACAGACCAGCTAGATCTACTGTGTCTATTGTATTATGACAGACCAGCTAGATCTACTATCTCTATTATATTATGACTGACCAGTTAGATCTCCTGTCTCTATTATAATATGACAGACCAGCTAGATCTACTGTCTCTATTATATTATGACAGACCAGCTTGATCTACTGTCTCTATTATATTATGACAGACCAGCTAGATCTACTGTCTCTATATCTCTATTGTACTATGACAGACCATCTAGATCTACTGTCTCTATTATACTATGACAGACCAGGTAGATCTACTGCTCTATTATAATATGACAGACCAGCTAGATCTACTGTCTCTATTATATTATGTCAGACCAGGTAGATATACTGTCTCTATTGTATTATGACAGACCAGGTAGATCTACTATCTCTATTATATTATGACTGACCAGTTAGATCTCTCCCCTGTCTCTATTATAATATGACAGACCAGCTAGATCTACTGTCTCTATTATATTATGACAGACCAACTAGATCTACTGTCTCTATTATATTTTGACATACCAGGTAGATCTACTGTCTCTATTATATTATGACAGACCAGCTAGATCTACTGTCTTTGTTATATTATGACAGACCTGGTAGATACACTGTCTCTATTATATTATGACAGACCAGCTAGATCTACTGTCTCTATATCTCTATTGTACTATGACTGACCATCTAGATCTACTGTCTCTATTATAATATGACAGACCAGTTAGATCTACTGTCTCTATTATATTATGACAGACCAGCTAGATCTACTGTCTCTATTGTATACTTGTATTATGACAGACCAGCTAGATCTACTGTCTCTATTATATTATGACAGACCAGATAGATCTACTGTCTCTATTGTATTATGACAGACCAGCTAGATATACTGTCTCTATTATATTTTGACATACCAGGTAGATCTACTGTCTCTGTTATATTATGACAGACCTGGTAGATACACTGTCTCTATTATATTTTGACAGACCAGCTAGATCTACTGTCTCTATTATATTTTGACAGACCAGCTAGATCTACTGTCTCTATTATATTATGACAGACCAGCTAGATCTACTGTCTCTATTTCTATTATGACAGACCAGGTTAAACTACAATCTCTATTATATTATGACAGACCAGCTAGATCTACTGTCTCTATCATATTATGACAGACCAGCTAGATCTACTGTCTCTTCTGTATTATGACAGACCAGGTCGATATACTGTCTCTATTATATTATGACAGACCAGGTCGATATACTGTCTCTATTATATTATGACAGACCAGCTCGATCTACTGTCTATTATATTATGACAGACCAGCTAGATATACTGTCTATTTTATTATGACAGACCAGCTAGATCTACTGTCTCTGTTATATTATGACAGACCTGGTAGATACACTGTCTCTATTATATTATGACAGACCAGCTAGATCTACTGTGTCTATTGTATTATGACAGACCAGCTAGATCTACTCTTTCTATTATACTATGACAGACCAGGTAGATCTACTGTTCTATTATAATATGACAGACCAGCTAGATCTACTGTGTCTATTATACTATGACAGACCAGGTAGATCTACTGTCTCTGTTATATTATGACAGACCTGGTAGATACACTGTCTCTATTATATTATGACAGACCAGCTAGATCTACTGTCTCTATTATATTTGACAGACCAGCTAGATCTACTATCTCTATTATATTTTGACAGACCAGGTAGATCTACTATCTCTATTATAATATGACAGACCAGCTAGATCTACTGTTTCTATTATACTATGACAGACCAGGTAGATCTACTGTCTCTGTTATATATGACAGACCAGGTAGATCTACTGTCTCTATTATATTATGACAGACCAGCTAGATCTACTGTCTCTATTGTATTATGACAGACCAGCTAGATCTACTGTGTCTATTGTATTATGACAGACCAGCTAGATCTACTATCTCTATTTATATTATGACTGACCAGTTAGATCTACTGTCTCTATTATATTATGACAGACCAGCTAGATCTACTGTCTCTATTATATTATGACAGACCAGCTAGATCTACTGTCTCTATTATATTATGACAGACCAGCTAGATCTACTGTCTCTATATCTCTATTGTACTATGACAGACCATCTAGATCTACTGTCTCTATTATACTATGACAGACCAGGTAGATCTACTGTCTCTATTATAATATGACAGACCAGCTAGATCTACTGTCTCTATTATATTATGACATCAGACCAGCTAGATATACTGTCTCTATTGTATTATGACAGACCAGCTAGATCTACTATCTCTATTATATTATGACAGACCAGTTAGATCTACTGTCTCTATTATAATATGACAGACCAGCTAGATCTACTGTCTCTATTATATTTGACAGACCAGGTAGATCTACTGTCTCTATTATATTTTGACATACCAGGTAGATCTGTCTCTATTATATTATGACAGACCAGCTAGATCTACTGTCTTATTATATTATGACAGACCTGGTAGATCTACTGTCTCTATTATATTATGACAGACCAGCTAGATCTACTGTCTCTATATCTCTATTGTACTATGACAGACCATCTAGATCTACTGTCTCTATTATATTATGACAGACCAGCTAGATCTACTGTCTCTATTATATTATGACAGACCAGCTAGATCTACTGTCTCTATTGTATGACAGACCAGCTAATTATGACAGACCAGGTAGATCTACTGTCTCTATTATATTATGACAGACCAGGTAGATCTACTGTCTCTATTATATTATGACAGACCAGCTAGAATCTACTGTCTCTATTATATTTTGACAGACCAGCTAGATCTACTGTCTCTGTTATATTATGACAGACCAGGTAGATCTACTGTCTCTATTATATTATGACAGACCAGGTAGATCTACTGTCTCTATTATATTTTGACAGACCAGCTAGATCTACTGTCTCTATTGTATTATGACAGACCAGCTAGATCTACTGTCTCTATTCTATTATGACAGACCAGGTTATAACTGTCTCTATTATATTATGACAGACCAGCTAGATCTACTGTCTCTATTATAATATGACAGACCAGCTAGATCTACTGTCTCTATTATATTATGACAGACCAGCTAGATCTACTGTCTCTATTATATTATGACAGACCAGCTTGATCTACTGTCTCTATTATATGACAGACCAGCAAGATCTACTGTGTCTATTATACTATGACAGACCAGGTAGATCTACTGTCTCTGTTATATTATGACAGACCTGGTAGATACACTGTCTCTATTATATTATGACAGACCAGCTAGATCTACTGTCTCTATTGTATTATGACAGACCAGCTAGATCTACTGTCTCTATTATATTATGACAGACCAGCTAGATCTACTGTCTTTGTTATATTATGACAGACCTGGTAGATACACTGTCTCTATTATATTATGACAGACCAGCTAGATCTACTGTCTCTATATCTCTATTGTACTATGACTGACCATCTAGATCTACTGTCTCTATTATATATGACAGACCAGCTAGATCTACTGTCTCTATTATATTATGACAGACCAGCTAGATCTACTGTCTCTATTATATTATGACAGACCAGCTAGATCTACTGTCTCTATTATATTATGACAGACCAGCTAGATCTACTGTCTCTATTATATTATGACAGACCAGCTAGATCTACTGTCTCTATTATATTTTGACAGACCAGCTAGATCTACTGTATCTATTATATTATGACAGACCTGGTAGATCTACTGTCTCTATTATATTATGACAGACCAGCTAGATCTACTGTCTCTATTATATTTGACAGACCAGCTAGATCTACTCTCTCTATTATATTATGACAGACCAGCTAGATCTACTGTCTCTATTATAATATGACAGACCAGGTTAGATCTACTGTCTCTATTATATTATGACAGACCAGCTAGATCTACTGTCTCTATTATATTATGACAGACCAGCTAGATACACTGTCTCTATTATATTATTATGACAGACCAGCTAGATCTACTGTCTCTATATCTATTGTATGACAGACCATCTAGATCTACTGTCTCTATTATACTATGACAGACCAGGTAGATCTACTGTCTCTATTATATTATGACAGACCAGCTAGATCTACTGTCTCTATTATATTATGACAGACCAGCTAGATCTACTGTCTCTGTTATATTATGACAGACCAGCTAGATCTACTGTCTCTATATCTCTATTGTACTATGACTGACCATCTAGATCTACTGTCTCTATTATACTATGACAGACCAGTTAGATCTACTGTCTCTTATTATATTATGACAGACCAGCTAGATCTACTGTCTCTATTGTATTATGACAGACCAGCTGATCTACTGTCTCTATTATATTATGACAGACCAGCTAGATCTACTGTCTCTATTATATTATGACAGACCAGCTAGATCTACTGTCTCTATTATATTTTGACATACCAGTAGATCTACTGTCTCTGTTATATTATGACAGACCTGGTAGATACACTGTCTCTATTATATTTATGACAGACCAGCTAGATCTACTGTCTCTATTATATTTTGACAGACCAGCTAGATCTGTCTCTATTATATTATGACAGACCAGCTAGATCTACTGTCTCTATTCTATTATGACAGACCAGGTTAAACTACAATCTCTATTATATTATGACAGACCAGCTAGATCTACTGTCTCTATTATATTATGACACACCAGCTAGATACACTGTCTCTATTATATTATGACAGACCAGCTAGATCTGCAATCTCTATATCTCTATTGTACTATGACAGACCATCTAGATCTACTGTCTCTATTATACTATGACAGACCAGGTAGATCTACTGTCTCTATTATATTATGACAGACCAGCTAGATCTACTGTCTCTATTGTATTATGACAGACCAGCTAGATCTACTGTTTCTATTATACTATGACAGACCAGGTAGATCTACTGTCTCTATTGTATTATGACAGACCAGCTAGATCTACTGTTTCTATTATACTGACAGACCAGGTAGATCTACTGTCTCTATTATAATATGACAGACCAGCTAGATCTACTGTCTCTATTATATTATGACAGACCAGGTAGATATACTGTCTCTATTATATTATGACAGACCAGCTAGATCTACTGTGTCTATTGTATTATGACAGACCAGCTAGATCTACTGTTTCTATTATATTATTACTGACCAGCTAGATCTACTGTCTCTATTATATTATGACAGACCAGCTTCATCTACTGTCTCTATTATATTATGACAGACCAGCTAGATCTATTATTATTATTATTATTATTATTATTATTAGCTAGATCTGTCTCTATATCTCTATTGTACTATGACAGACCATCTAGATCTACTGTCTCTATTATACTATGACGGACCAGGTAGATCTACTGTCTCTATTATAATATGACAGACCAGCTAGATCTACTGTCTCTATTATATTATGTCAGACCAGCTACAGATCTACTGTGTCTATTGTATTATGACAGACCAGGTAGATCTACTATCTCTATTATATTATGACTGACCAGTTAGATCTCCTGTCTCTATTATAATATGACAGACCAGCTAGATCTACTGTCTCTATTATATTATGACAGACCAACTAGATCTACTGTCTCTATTATATTTTGACATACCAGGTAGATCTACTGTCTCTGTTATATTATGACAGACCAGCTAGATCTACTGTCTCTGTTATATTATGACAGACCTGGTAGATACACTGTCTCTATTATATTATGACAGACCAGCTAGGATCTACTGTCTCTATATCTCTGTTGTACTATGACAGACCATCTAGATCTACTGTCTCTATTATACTATGACAGACCAGGTAGATCTACTGTCTCTATTACCCTATTATGACAGACCAGGTAGATCTACTTACTCTATTATATTATGACAGACCAGGCTTAGATCTACTTGTTTTATTATATTATAGACAGACCAGGTAGATCTACTGTCTCTATTATATTATGACAGACCAGCTAGATCTACTGTCTCTATTATATTATGACAGACCAGGTCAATATACTGTCTCTATTATATTATGACAGACCAGCTAGATCTATTGTCTCTATTGTAATATGACATTATGACAGACCAGCTAGATCTACTGTCTCTATTGTATTATGACAGACCAGCTAGATCTACTATCTCTATTATATTATGACAGACCAGCTAGATCTAGTGTCTCTATTATATTATGACAGACCAACTAAATCTACTGTCTCTATTATATTATGACAGACCAGGTAGATCTACTGTCTCTATTATATTTTGACAGACCAGGTAGATCTACTGTCTCTATTATATTATGACAGACCCGCTAGATCTACTGTCTCTATTATATTATGACAGACCAGGTAGATATACTGTCTCTATTATATTATGACAGACCAGCTAAATCTACTGTCTCTATGTCTCTATTATGTTATGACAGACCAGCTAAATCTACTGTCTCTATTGTATTATGACAGACCAGCTAGATCTACTGTGTATATTATATTATGACAGACCAGCTAGATCTACTGTCTATTACATTATGACAGACCAGCTAGATCTACTGCCTCTATTATATTATGACAGACCAGGTAGATATACTGTCTCCATTATAAAATGACAGACCAGCTATATCTACTGTCTCTATTGTATTATGACTGACCAGCTAGATCTACTGTCTCTATTATATTATGACAGACCAGCTAGATCTACTGTCTCTATTATATTATGACAGACCAGGTAGATATACTGTCTCTATTATATTATGACAGACCAGCTATATCTACTGTGTCTATTATATTATGACAGACCAGCTAGATCTACTGTCTATTATATTATGACAGACCAGCTAGATCTACTGTCTCTATTATATTATGACAGACCAGCTAGATCTACTGTCTCTATTATATTATGACAGACCAGCTAGATCTACTGTCTCTATTGTATTATGACAGACCAGCTGTCTCAATTATAATATGACA